>NW_025729000.1:0-49517 GCF_021461385.2 Schistocerca piceifrons | reverse complement strand
AGCGAGGGATGCGTTAAAGGAGGAATAGTGCATGGGACAGGAGAAACCTCGTGTCCCAAAAGAATATACCGTCATTTCCATATAAACGTTACTCAATTTAGAAGGAGATGTCATAGAACCCATAGTATATCATTTGCGACGCAATTTCTGTGTTAATTCGTCAATGTGAGGGAGCGAGGAAGCAGTAAAGAAGGAATAGTGCATCGGACAGGAGAAACTCGTGTCCAAAAGAATATCCAGTGGTTTCCATATTATCGTTGCTCAATTTAGAAGGAGATGTCGTAGAAACCATAGTATTTCATAGCGACGTAATTTCTGTGTTAATTCGTCAATGTGAGGGAGCGAGGGATGCGTTGAAGGAGGAATAGTGCATCGGACACGAGAAACTCGTGTCCCAAAAGAATATACTGTCGTTTACATATAAACGTTACTCAATTTAGAAGGAGATGTCATAGAACCCATAGTATTTCATTGCGACGCAATTTCTGTGTTAATTCGTCAATGTGAGGGAGCGATGAGAAGCAGTAAAGAAGGAATAGTGCATCGGACAGGAGAAACTCGTGTCCCAAAAGAACATCCAGTCGTTTCCATATAATCGTTGCTCAATTTAGAAGGAGATGTCGTAGAAACCATAGTATATCATAGCGACGCAATTCTGTGTTAATTCGTCAATGTGAGGGGGCGAGGAATGCAGTAAAGAAGGAATTGTGCATCGGCCAGGAGAAACACGTGTCCCAAAAGAATATTCAATCGTTTCCATAGAAACGTTACTCAATTTAGAAGAGATGTCATAGAACCCATAGTATTTCATAGCGACGCAATTTCTGTGTTAATTAGTCAACGTGAGGGAGCGAGGGATGCGTTAAAGGAGGTATAGTGCATCGGACAGGAGAAACTCGTGTCCCAAAAGAATATCCAGTCGTTTCCATATAAACGTTACTCAATTTAGAAGGAGATGTCATAGAACTTTTGTAGTATGTCATAGCGACGCAATTTCTGTGTTAATTCGTCAATGGGAGGAGCGAGGGATGCAGTAAAAAAATTAATAATGCATCGGACAGCAGAAACTCGTGTCCCAAAAGATTATCCTGTCGTTTCCATATAAAAGTTACTCAATTTAGAAGGAGATGTCATAGAACCCGTAGTATTTCATAGCGACGCAATTTCTGTGTTAATTAGTCAATGTGAGGGAGCGGATGGATGCGCTAAAGGATGAATTGTGCATCGGACAGGAGAAACTCGTGTCCCAAAAGAATATCCTGTCGTTTCCATAGAAACGTTACTCAATTTAGATGGAGATGTCATAGAACCCATAGTATTTCATTGCGACGCAATATCTGTGTTAACTAGTCAATGTGAAGGAGCGAGGGATGCAGTAAAGAAGGAATAGTGCATCGGACAGGAGAAACTCGTGTCCCAAAAGAATATCCAATCGTTTCCATAGAAACGTTACTCAATTTAGAAGGAGCTGTTATAGAACCCATAGTATTTCATAGCGAAGCAATTTCTGTGTTAATTAGTCAGTGTGATGGAGCGAGGGATGCGTTAAAGAAGGAATAGTGCATTGGACAGGAAAAACTCGTGTCCCAAAAGATTATCCAATCGTTTGCATAGAAACGTTACTCAATTTAGAATGAGATGCCATAGAACACATAGTATTTCATAGCGACTTTATTTCTGTGTTAATTAGTCAAGGTGAGGGAGCGAGGGATGCGTTGAAGGAGGAATAGTGCATCGGACAGGAGAAACTCGTGTCCCAAAAGAATATCCTGTCGTTTCCATATAAACGTTACTCAATTTAGAAGGAGATGTCGTAGAACCCATAGTATTTCATAGCGACGCAATTTCTCTGTTAATTCGTCAATGTGAGGGAGCGAGGGATGCGATAAAGGTGGAAAGGTGCATCGGACAGGAGAAACTCGTGTCCCAAAAGAATATCCAGTCGTTTCCATATAATCGTTACTCAATTTAGAATGAGATGTTATTGAACCCATGGTTTTTCATAGCGACGCAATTTCTGTGGTAATTAGTCAATGTGAGGGAGCGAGGGATGCGTTAAAGGAGGAATAGTGCATCGGACAGGAGAAACTCGTGTCCCAAAAAATATCCAGTCGTTTCCATATAAACGTTACTCAATTTAGAAGGAGATGTCATACAACCCACAGTATTTCATAGCGACGCAATTTCTGTGTTAATTAGTCTAAGTGGGGGAACGAGGGATGCAGTAAAGAAGGAATAGTGCATCGGACAGGAGAAACTCGTGCCCCTAAAGAATATCTTGTCGTTTCCATATAAACGTTACTCAATTAACAAAGAGATGGCATAGAACCGATAGTATTTCATAGCGACGCAATTTCTGTGTTAATTAGTCAATGTGAGGGAGCGAGGGAAGCAGTAAAGAAGGAATAGTGCATCGGACTGGAGAAACTCGTGGCCCAAAAGAATATCCAGTCGTTTCCATATAATCGTTGCTCAATTAAGAAGGAGATGTCGTAGAAACCATAGTATTTCATAGCGACGGAATTTCTGTGTTAATTCGTCAATGTGAGGGAGCGAGGGATGCGTTAAAGGAGGAAAGGTGCATCGGACAGGAGAAACTCGTGTCCCAAAAGAATATCCAGTCGTTTCCATATAAACGTTACTCAATTTAGAATGAGGTGTCATAAAACACATAGTTTTTCATAGCGACGCAATTTCTGTGTTAATTAGTCAATGTGAGGGAGCGAGGGATGCAGTAAAGAAGGAATAGTGCATTGGACAGGAGAAACTCGTGTCCCAAAAGAATATCCAGCCGTTTCCATATAAACGTTGCTCAATTTAGAAGGAGTTGTCGTAGAACACGTAGTATTTCATAGCGACGCAATTTCTGTGTTAATTCGTCAATGTGAGGGGGCGAAGGATGCGTTAAAGGAGGAATAGTGCATCGGACAGGTGAAACTCGTGTCCCAAAAGAATATCCAGTCGTTTCCATATAAACGTTACTCAATTTAGAAGGAGATGTCGTAGAACCCATAGTATTTCATAGCGACGCAATTTCTGTGTTAATTAGTCAGTGTGAGGGAGCGAGGGATGCAGTAAAGAAGGAATAGTGCATCGGACAGGAGAAACTCGTGTCCCAAAAGAATATCCAGTCGTTTCCATATAAATGTCACTCAATTTAGAAGGAGATGTCGTAGATCCCATAGTATTTCATAGCGACGCAATTTCTGTGTTAATTAGTCAATGTGAGGCAGCGAGGGATGCGTTAAAGGAGGAATAGTGCATCGGACAGGAGAAACTCGTGTCACAAAAGAATATCCAGTCGTTTCCATATAAACTTTACTCAATTTAGAAGGAGATGTCGTAGAACCCATTGTATTTCATAGCGACGCAATTTCTGTGTTAATTAGTCAATGTGAGGGAGCGAGGGCTGCAGTAAAGAAGGAATAGTGCATCGGACAGGAGAAACCTCGTGCCCCTAAAGAATATCCTGTCGTTTCCATATAAACGTTACTCAATTTAGAAAGAGATGTCATAGAACCCCTAGTATTTCATAGCGACGCAATTTCTGTGTTAATTAGTCAATGTGAGGGAGCGAGGGATGCAGTAAAGAAGGAATAGTGCATCGGATAGGAGAAATTCGTGTCCCAAAAGAATATCCTGTCGTTTCCATATAAACGTTACTCAATTTAGAAGGAGATGTCGTAGAACCCATAGTATTTCATAGTGACGCAATTTCTCTGTTAATTCGACAATGTGAGGGAGCGAGGGATGCGATAAAGGAGGAAAGGTGCATCGGACAGGAGAAACTCGTGTCCCAAAAGAATATCCAGTCGTTTCCATATAAACGTTACTCAATTTAGAATGAGATGTTATAGAACCCATGGTTCTTCATAGCGACGCAATTTCTGTGTTAATTAGTCATTGTGAGGGAGCGAGGGATGCGTTAAAGGAGGAATAGTGCATGGGACAGGAGAAACTCGTGTCCCAAAAGAATATACCGTCATTTCCATATAAACGTTACTCAATTTAGAAGGAGATGTCATAGAACCCATAGTATATCATTGCGACGCAATTTCTGTGTTAATTCGTCAATGTGAGGGAGCGAGGGAAGCAGTAAAGAAGGAATAGTGCATCGGACAGGAGAAACTCGTGTCCCAAAAGAATATCCAGTGGTTTCCATATTATCGTTGCTCAATTTAGAAGGAGATGTCGTAGAAACCATAGTATTTCATAGCGACGTAATTTCTGTGTTAATTCGTCAATGTGAGGGAGCGAGGGATGCGTTGAAGGAGGAATAGTGCATCGGACACGAGAAACTCGTGTCCCAAAAGAATATACTGTCGTTTACATATAAACGTTACTCAATTTAGAAGGAGATGTCATAGAACCCATAGTATTTCATTGCGACGCAATTTCTGTGTTAATTCGTCAATGTGAGGGAGCGAGAGAAGCAGTAAAGAAGGAATAGTGCATCGGACAGGAGAAACTCGTGTCCCAAAAGAACATCCAGTCGTTTCCATATAATCGTTGCTCAATTTAGAAGGAGATGTCGTAGAAACCATAGTATATCATAGCGACGCAATTTCTGTGTTAATTCGTCAATGTGAGGGGGCGAGGAATGCAGTAAAGAAGGAATTGTGCATCGGCCAGGAGAAACACGTGTCCCAAAAGAATATTCAATCGTTTCCATAGAAACGTTACTCAATTTAGAAGGAGATGTCATAGAACCCATAGTATTTCATAGCGACGCAATTTCTGTGTTAATTAGTCAACGTGAGGGAGCGAGGGATGCGTTAAAGGAGGTATAGTGCATCGGACAGGAGAAACTCGTGTCCCAAAAGAATATCCAGTCGTTTCCATATAAACGTTACTCAATTTAGAAGGAGATGTCATAGAACTTGTAGTATGTCATAGCGACGCAATTTCTGTGTTAATTCGTCAATGGGAGGGAGCGAGGGATGCAGTAAAAAATTAATAATGCATCGGACAGCAGAAACTCGTGTCCCAAAAGATTATCCTGTCGTTTCCATATTAAAGTTACTCAATTTAGAAGGAGATGTCATAGAACCCGTAGTATTTCATAGCGACGCAATTTCTGTGTTAATTAGTCAATGTGAGGGAGCGATGGATGCGCTAAAGGATGAATAGTGCATCGGACAGGAGAAACTCGTGTCCCAAAAGAATATCCTGTCGTTTCCATAGAAACGTTACTCAATTTAGATGGAGATGTCATAGAACCCATAGTATTTCATTGCGACGCAATATCTGTGTTAACTAGTCAATGTGAAGGAGCGAGGGATGCAGTAAAGAAGGAATAGTGCATCGGACAGGAGAAACTCGTGTCCCAAAAGAATATCCAATCGTTTCCATAGAAACGTTACTCAATTTAGAAGGAGCTGTTATAGAACCCATAGTATTTCATAGCGAAGCAATTTCTGTGTTAATTAGTCAGTGTGATGGAGCGAGGGATGCGTTAAAGAAGGAATAGTGCATTGGACAGGAAAAACTCGTGTCCCAAAAGATTATCCAATCGTTTGCATAGAAACGTTACTCAATTTAGAATGAGATGCCATAGAACACATAGTATTTCATAGCGACTTTATTTCTGTGTTAATTAGTCAAGGTGAGGGAGCGAGGGATGCGTTGAAGGAGGAATAGTGCATCGGACAGGAGAAACTCGTGTCCCAAAAGAATATCCAGTCGTTTCCATATAATCGTTGCTCAATTTAGAAGGAGATGTCGTAGAAACCATAGTATTTCATAGCGACGTAATTTCTGTGATAATTCGTCAATGTGAGGGAGCGAGGGATGCGTTGAAGGAGAAATAGTGCATCGGACACGAGAAACTCGTGTCCCAAAAGAATATACTGTCGTTTCCATATAAACGTTACTCAATTTAGAAGGAGATGTCATAGAACCCATAGTATTTCATTGCGACGCAATTTCTGTGTTAATTCGTCAATGTGAGGGAGCGAGAGAAGCAGTAAAGAAGGAATAGTGCATCGGACAGGAGAAACTCGTGTCCCAAAAGAACATCCAGTCGTTTCCATATAATCGTTGCTCAATTTAGAAGGAGATGTCGTAGAAACCATAGTATTTCATAGCGACGCCATTTCTGTGTTAATTCGTCAATGTGAGGGGGCGAGGAATGCAGTAAAGAAGAAATAGTGCATCGGCCAGGAGAAACACGTGTCCCAAAAGAATATTCAATCGTTTCCATAGAAACGTTACTCAATTTAGAAGGAGATGTCATAGAACCCATAGTATTTCATAGCGACGCAATTTCTGTGTTAATTAGTCAACGTGAGGGAGCGAGGGATGCGTTAAAGGAGGTATAGTGCATCGGACAGGAGAAACTCGTGTCCCAAAAGAATATCCAGTCGTTTCCATATAAACGTTACTCAATTTAGATGGAGATGTCATAGAAATTGTAGTATGTCATAGCGACACAATTTCTGTGTTAATTCGTCAATGGGAGGGAGCGAGGGATGCAGTAAAAAATTAATAATGCATCGGACAGCAGAAACTCGTGTCCCAAAAGATTATCCTGTCGTTTCCATATAAAAGTTACTCAATTTGGAAGGAGATGTCATAGAACCCGTAGTATTTCATAGCGACGCAATATCTGTGTTAATTAGTCAATGTGAGGGAGCGATAGATGCGATAAAGGATGAATAGTGAATCGGACAGGAGAAACTCGTGTCCCAAAAGAATATCCTGTCGTTTCCATAGAAACGTTACTCAATTTAGAAGGAGATGTCATAGAACCCATAGTATTTCATAGCGACGCAATTTCTGTGTTAACTAGTGAATGTGAGGGAGCGAGGGATGCAGTAAAGAAGGAATAGTGCATCGGACAGGAGAAACTCGTGTCCAAAAGAATATCCAATCGTTTCGATAGAAACGTTACTCAATTTAGAAAGAGCTGTCATAGAACCCATAGTATTTCATAGCGACGCAATTCCTGTGTTAATTAGTCAGTGTGAGGGAGCGAGGGATGCGTTAAAGAAGGAATAGTGCATTGGACAGGAGAAACTCGTGTCCCAAAAGATTATCCAATCGTTTCCATAGAAACGTTACTTAATTTAGAATGAGATGCCATAGAACACATAGTATTTCATAGCGACTTTATTTCTGTGTTAATTAGTCAAGGTGAGGGAGCGAGGGATGCGTTGAAGGAGGAATAGTGCATCGGACAGGAGAAACTCGTGTCCCAAAAGAATATCCAGTCGTTTCCATAGAAACGTTACTCAATTTAGAAGGAGATGTCATAGAACCCATAGTATTTCATAGCGACGCAATTTCTGTGTTAATTAGTCAATGTGAGGGAGCGAGGGATGCTTTAAAGGAGGAATAGTGCATCGGACAGGAGAAACTCGTGTCCCAAAAGAATATCCTGTCGTTTCCATATAAACGTTACTCAATTGAGTAGGAGATGTCATAGAACCCATAGTATTTCATAGCGACGCAATTTCTGTGTTAATTAGTCAATGTGAGGGAGCGAGGGATGCGTTAAAGGGGGAATAGTGCATCGGACAGTAGAAACTCGTGTCCCAAAAGAATATCCTGTAGTTTCCATATAAACGTTACTCAATTTAGAAGGAGATGTCATAGAACCCATAGTATTTCATAGCGACGCAATTTCAGTCTTAGTTAGTCAATGTGAGGGAGCGAGGGATGCGTTAAAGGAGGAATAGTGCATCGGACAGGAGAAACTCGTGTCACAAAAGAATATCCAGTCGTTTCCATATAAACGTTACTCAATTTAGAAGGAGATGTCGTAGAACTCATAGTATTTCATAGCGACGCAATTTCTGTGTTAATTAGTCAATGTGAGGGTGCGAGGGCTGCAGTAATGAAGGAATAGTGCATCGGACAGGAGAAACTCGTGTCCCAAAAGAATATCCAATCGTTTCCATAGAAACGTTACTCAATTTAGAAGGAGCTGTCATAAAACCCATAGTATTTCATAGCGACGCGATTTCTGTGTTAATTAGTCAGTGTGAGGGAGCGAGGGATGCGTTAAAGAAGGAATAGTGCATCGGACAGGAGAAACTCGTGTCCCAAAAGATTATCCAATCGTTTCCATAGAAACGTTACTCAATTTAGAATGAGATGCCATAGAACACATAGAATTTCATAGCGACGTTATTTCTGTGTTAATTAGTCAAGGTGAGGGAGCGAGGGATGCGTTGAAGGAGGAATAGTGCATCGGACAGGAGAAACTCGTGTCCCAAAAGAATATCCAGTCGTTTCCATAGAAACTTTACTCAATTTAGAAGGAGATGTCATAGAACCCATAGTATTTCATAGCGACGCAATTTCTGTGTTAATTAGTCAATGTGAGGGAGCGAGGGATGCGTTAAAGGAGGAATAGTGCATCGGACAGGAGAAACTCGTGTCCCAAAAGAATATCCTGTCGTTTCCATATAAACGTTACTCAATTGAGTAGGAGATGTCATAGAACCCATAGTATTTCATAGCGACGCAATTTCTGTGTTAATTAGTCAATGTGAGGGAGCGAGGGATGCGTTAAAGGGGGAATTGTGCATCAGACAGGAGAAACTCGTGTCCCAAAAGAATATCCAGTATTTTCCATATAAACGTAACTCAATTTAGAAGAAGATGTCATAGAACCCATAGTATTTCATAGCGACGCAATTTCTGTGTTAATTAGTCAATGTGAGGGAGCGAGGGATGCAGTAAAGAAGGAATAGTGCATCGGACAGGGGAAACTCGTGTCCCAAATGAATATCCTGTCTTTTCCATATAAACGTTACTCAATTTGAAAGGAGATGTCATAGAACCCATAGTATTTCATAGCGACGCAATTTCAGTCTTAGTTAGTCAATGTGAGCGAGCGAGGGATGCGTTAAAGGAGGAATAGTGCATCGGACAGGAGAAACTCGTGTCACAAAAGAATATCCAGTCGTTTCCATATAAACGTTACTCAATTTAGAAGGAGATGTCGTAGAACCCATAGTATTTAATAGCGACGCAATTTCTGTGTTAATTAGCCAATGTGAGGGAGCGAGGGCTGCAGTAATGAAGGAATAGTGCATCGGACAGGAGAAACTCGTGTCCCAAAAGAATATCCAGTCTTTTACATATAAACGTTACTCAATTGAGTAGGAGATGTCATAGAACCTGTTGTGTCGGTAGCTGGGCCGACACCGTGAAGTTGAGATGGCTGAAAAGGCAAGCTAGACTAACGCAGACGGGCGTGAAGTACTGGAACAGGATACGTAATTAATGTTAGGAAGAAAAGTACGGAGCAGGTTTAATACTTAACTTTACTCATTCCTTGTGGTACATCGATCTTGACGATACACAGAAGACTTTAAGTACAATCACTGTATGGCTAATGGCGCCTTGCTAGTTCGTAGCCATTAACTTAGCTGATGGCTATTCTGTCTCTCGGCTAATGAGAGAGAAAGGCTTCGTACATCTGGTCGGTAGTTAGGTTCTCGTACAACTGGGCGGTAGCTAGGTTCTCGTAAAACTGGGCGGTAGCTAGGTTCTCGTACAACTGGGGCGAGTGCTCTCTCATATCACGAGACCTGCCTTGGTGGTGGCGCTAGGTCTGCGATTACACAGTGGCGACACGCGGGTCCGACATGTACTAAATGGACCGCGGCCGATTTAAGCTACCACCTAGCAAGTGTGGTGTCTGGCGGTGACACCACATTCCTCCCCCGCAAATCGGCGAACGGTCGTGTGATAAGGCTTCCGCCCGCCGTGGGGAGGACCACATGTTGACGTATGCGATGAGGTGTGGAGCCTAACAACAGGCGAGGCTGTGCCACCCGCACCCGGCCATCCGGTCCGAGGGGAGCTAGGAAACGCCTGAAAAACTAGTCCAGGGTGCACGTCAACATGCGGTGTATGCACCCGTAAAGAGACAGGAGGTACCGAAGGGTCGACCTCCATTGCGTGGGGGTAGCCGACGCGCGATGACGTCATGTGGTCCGGAGCGGGCGGGAGTTCCATGGCGGAGGACAGCTGGTCACGGGAAGCGATCGGCGGCGCGTGACCCTGGGAGGCGCTTGGCGGCTGCAGCGAAGTGTCTAATGCGGGCGACGCCGGCGGGAGAACAGGCGGCGGCGGCGGCGGCAGCTGCTGCTGCGGCGGCGCGTCGCCATGGGGCAAAATGGAAGGCATCGTCGGTAACACCTGGGGATGAGGCGAGCCAGTAGATGGGTCCCCAGGGCGCTGACCGGACGGCACCGTCGCTGAAAGCAGACGGGGAGCGGCAGAACCCGAGCGACGACAGAGGCGCAGCTGATTGAGATGCCGACGCACCTCACCAGAGGCCCCCAAAACCAAATACATCGCGCGGCCGAGGCAGCGAAGAATGCGCCCTGCGAGCCAACGCCGTGAACCTCGATAGTTGCGATAAAATACAACGTCGCCTGGAGCAAAAGCAGGAGTCTGCCGCTGCACAGGAACCTGATGCGGCGGATGCAGCAAAGACATCAAGGTGCGATGAGGACGACCGTGGAGCAACTCAGCCGGCGAGCGACCATCTCGGGGCTGAGAGCGATACGAAGACAAAAAGAGCAACAATGCGTCCTCCCGAGAATGCGACTCTTTCAATTTCAACATCTGTGACTTGAAAGTCCGGACCAATCGTTCAGCGGCACCGTTGGACTGAGGCGAAAACGGCGCGGATGTCAGATGTTGAATACCATTGGCCTGGCAGAATGACTGAAATTCTGCGGACATGAATTGTGGGCCATTGTCGGAAACAATAGTCTGCGGAAGACCTTCTATGCAAAAGATAGCAGACAACGCTTGGATGGTGGCGGAGGACGTCGTGGAAGACATCCGGACAACAAAAGGAAAATTACTGAAGGCGTCGACCAGAACCAACCATCGAGCATTCCAGAATGGACCAGCAAAATCAATGTGGAAGCGTTGCCAAGGGGAAGTGGCTTTTGGCCATGCAAAGACTTTCCGCAGCGGTGCGGATTATTGTTCGGCACACGCCGGGCACGAAGAACACATATTCGTAATCGCAGCATCGATTCCGAACCAAGTACAGTGCTGACGAGCAAGTTGTTTCGTTCGCACTATACCCCAACGTCCTTGGTGAAGAAGCCGTAAAACAGAGGACTGTAACGAACGTGGGAACACGACTCTGGACTGATCATTATCAGAACGCAACAACAAAACACCACGTCGAACAAAAAGTCTCTCCTTGTGAGCAAAAAATCGGCGAACCAACGGATCCTCGATCCGAGACTTTGACAAAGGCCATTGCGTAGCAACAAAACGTAAAACAGTAGCAAGGACGGGGTCAGCAGCTGTGGCTGTAGCGACACGACGAAAATCAATCGGAAACGATTCGACCACTTCATCGGTTTCCGAATCAATGAACATGCAAGCAAGTTCGGAAGAATCGAATGCTTTATCCGCAGCAACAGGCAAACGGGACAACGCATCGGCGTTTCCGTGCTTAGCAGTGGACCGATACAAGATATCGTAGCGGTACTGCGAGAGGAAAATAGACCAGCGAATGAATTTCTGCGCTGTACGTGGAGGTACAGGCTTGGTCGGATGAAAAAGCGATGTCAAAGGTTTGTGGTCTGTGATGATGGTAAAGTGACGACCATACAAGAAATCATGGAACTTAGTAACACCAAACACGAGAGCCAAAGCTTCTTTCTCTATCTGTGAATAATTTCGTTGCGCAGACGAGAGCAATTTGGACGCAAAGGCAATAGGGCGATCATGGGAGCCAACTTTGTGCGCAAGCACAGCACCGATCCCGAAATCCGATGCATCTACCATCAAAAAAAGGGGTTTCTGGGGATCGAATGGCGTAAGGCAAGTATTAGAAAGCAACGCCGATTTCAACTGGCGAAAGGCGCGTTCACATTCCGTCGTCCAGACGAACGGAACACCTTTACGGCGTAAGCGATGAAGCGGAGCTGAAATGGAAGAGGCATTGCGCACATATTTATGGTAATAATTAATTTTACCCAACACACTCTGTAGCTGTTTCACATTTTGAGGGGAAGGCAATTCTTGTATGGCACGGAGGTGCTCTGGACTCGGATGTATGCCTTGGGCATTAATGACATGTCCCAGGTATGGTAAGTCACGAGCAAAAAACACACATTTGTCCTTCCTCAAGCGAAGACCATTTTGCCGCAAGACCTGAAATAATGATCGTAAATTCGCAAGATGATCTTCTTCTGTCTGTCCGGAGATCACTATATCGTCCAGATAGTTTGCTGCAGTAGGGACCGACGCATAAATAGTTTGTAAATATTGCTCAAACAAGGCAGGGGCGGATGCACACCCGAATGGCAGTCTTTTGAAGCGGTACAATCCAAGATGCGTGTTAACCACCAATACGCGCTGGGATTCGTCGTCCACCGGTATTTGCAAGTACGCATCGGCTAGGTCCAACTTTGAAAAATATTTTCCCGGGCACAGTTTAGCAAAAAGATCTTCCGGGCGGGGCAAAGGAAAAGTAGCAGTCACTAGCTGTGGATTCACTGTGGCCTTGAAGTCCACGCAAAGTCTCAATTTTCCGGAAGGTTTTGGCAAAATTACTAAGGGTGAGGCCCAGAGAGAAGCTTGCACACGTTCAATTACACCCTGTGATTCGAGATCGTGTAACGTTCTTGCGACCTCATCACGCAATGCGTGGGGAACATTGCGCGCCCTGAAAAATTTCGGTTGCGCGTTTACCTTCAGTTCTAAATGTGCTTCATAGTTTTTAGCGCAACCTAAGCCCGGTGCAAAAATGTCTGCAAATTCGTCACACAGCCGAGAAACACTGTCTGTAGGCACAGTCTGATTCACTGATAGGACCTGATTTACAATAGACATGTTAAACAACTGAAATAAATCTAGACCAAACAAGTTCACTGCAGAAGAAGAACGAAGAACGTAAAATGACACAAGTTTTGTTTGTCCCTTGTATGTTGCAAGAAGGCTGCACTGTCCTAACACAGGAATTTTCTGTCCGGAATATGTAGTTAGCTGAACATTTGCGGAACGCAACGGAGGTTTGCCCAGTTGTTTATACGTGTCGTGATTGAGCAATGAAACTGCAGCTCCGGTATCGAGCTGGAACGGTATCACTTTGCCGTCAAAGTCCACAAAAAGTTTATTGTCCTGCTGACGACAAGAGCGACTGTTTTGTGCAAATGTAACAGACACTGGTACAGAATCACTTGCTAATTGACGTGATTTCCGGCGACGTCGACGCACAGTTTTTGTGGGACGATCACAGTCACTGTTAGAGAAAGTGTCACTGGACGAAGCGGAATTAACGACATGAATGTCCATAGGCGAAGGTCCACGAGCCTGAGTGTCCTTGGTTCGATTCCGGCGCGAAGCAAAGGGCCTGGAATGATTGTGATTGTCTGATCTGAGCTTTTTCTGGCAAACACTTTGAACATGTCCTTTCTTATTGCAGAAAAAGCAAATAGCTTGGCGTGACGGGCAATGTTCACGCGAATGTCGAGTAGCACACCGCGGGCATGATTTCACTGCATTTGTGTGCCGGCGCGGCACCTCTGGCTTAGCACGCGGCGGCCGCTGTGCGGACGTGCGCGAGGCCCGTTTACCGGGCCGCGCAGCGCGTCCAGCGGGCCGGTTAATGTTACACACGGCTGGCGAAGTTTCAAAAGATTCCTGAGCACAGTCAAGTGTGTCCTGTCTATCCAATATGTCTATCACTTGTTGAAGGGAGGGATTAACTAGTTTCAAAATTTGCTCCCGTATGCGAACATCAGAAACGTTCTGTGCAATTGCATCACGTACCATTGTATCTGAATAAGAAAGACCACAGTCACAGTCAAAGGCACAGTCCCTAGTAAGTCCTTGCAATGTTGCTACCCACTCCCTATTAGTTTGACCGGCCGTACGTTTTGTACGAAAGAACGTATACCGTTTTGCAACCACATTAACTGTTTCTTTGAAATAGGCATCTAATGCAGACAAAATTTCCTCGTAGGACAGAGTTGCTACGTCGCGTCTGGGAAACAATTTCCCTATCACACGGTATGTGGACACACCGACACAAGAAAGCAAAAACGGCTGCCGCTCTTTACCTTGAATTCTGTAGGCTGCTAGATGAAAGTTGAACTGGCGAGACCACTCGTGCCAGGTCTCCTCGGCTGCCACGTATGGTCGAAAGGGAGGTGCAACAGCGTTTAGTGGCAGCGGTAGCGAAGAAGCGGCGGCGGCCGCATCGGTGTGCAGCGCACGTTGACCCTGGACGAGCTGTCCAAGGGCATCCAGTAACGCCTGCGTCTGCTGATTCTGCAAGCGATAAAATACGGACAGTACATCTGGAGAATGTGGCGAAGCCATGACACAATTAAATGTAAGCAATCAGAAAGAACACTTTAAATCGTCGCCAATGTTGTGTCGGTAGCTGGGCCGACACCGTGAAGTTGAGATGGCTGAAAAGGCAAGCTAGACTAACGCAGACGGGCGTGAAGTACTGGAACAGGATACGTAATTAATGTTAGGAAGAAAAGTACGGAGCAGGTTTAATACTTAACTTTATTCATTCCTTGTGGTACATCGATCTTGACGATACACAGAAGACTTTAAGTACAATCACTGTATGGCTAATGGCGCCTTGCTAGTTCGTAGCCATTAACTTAGCTGATGGCTATTCTGTCTCTCGGCTAATGAGAGAGAAAGGCTTCGTACATCTGGTCGGTAGTTAGGTTCTCGTACAACTGGGCGGTAGCTAGGTTCTCGTAAAACTGGGCGGTAGCTAGGTTCTCGTACAACTGGGGCGAGTGCTCTCTCATATCACGAGACCTGCCTTGGTGGTGGCGCTAGGTCTGCGATTACACAGTGGCGACACGCGGGTCCGACATGTACTAAATGGACCGCGGCCGATTTAAGCTACCACCTAGCAAGTGTGGTGTCTGGCGGTGACACCACAGAACCCATAGTATTTCATAGCGACGCAATTTCTGTGTCAATTAGTCAATGTGAGGGAGCGAGGGATGCAGTAAAGAGGGAATAGTGCATCGGATAGGAGAAATTCGTGTCCCAAAGGAACATCCTGTCGTTTCCATATAAACGTTACTCAATTTAGAAGGAGATGTCGTAGAACCCATAGTATTTTATAGCAACGCAATTTCTGTGTTAATTCGTCAATGTGAGGGAGCGAGGGATGCGTTAAAGGAGGAAAGGTGCATCGGACAGGAGAAACTCGTATCCCAAAAGAATATCCAGTCGTTTCCATATAAACGTTACTCAATTTAGAATGAGATGTCATAGAACCCATAGTTTTTCATAGCGACGCAATTTCCGTGTTAATTAGTCAATGTGAGGGAGCAAGGGATGCGTTAAAGGAGGATTAGTGCATCGGACAGGAGAAACTCGTGTCACAAAAGAATATCCAGTCGTTTCCATATAAACGTTACTCAATTTAGAAGGAGATGTCGTAGAACCCATAGTATTTCATAGCGACGCAATTTCTGTGTTAATTAGCCAGTGTGAGGGAGCGAGGGATGCAGTAAAGAAGGAATAGTGCATCGGACAGGAGAAACTCATGTCCCAAAAGAATATCCAGTCGTTTCCATATAAGTGTCACTCAATTTAGAAGTAGATGTCATAGAACCCATAGTATTTCATAGCGACGCTATTTCTGTGTTAATTAGTCAATGTGAGGGAGCGAGGGATGCGTTAAAGGAGGAATAGTGCATCGGACAAGAGAAACTCGTGTCCCAAAGTAATATCCTGTCGTTTCCATATAAACGTTGCTCAATTTAGAAGGAGATGTCGTAGAACCCATGGTATTTCATAGCGACGCAATTTCTGTGTTAATTAGTCAATGTGAGGGAGCGAGGGTTGCAGTAAAGAAAGAATAGTGCATCGGACAGGAGAAACTCGTGTCCCAAAAGAATATCCAGTCGTTTCCATATAAACGTTACTCAATTTAGAAAGAGGTGTCATAGAACAAATAGTATTTCATAGCGACGCAATTACTGTGTTAATTAGTCAATGTGAGGCAGCGAGGTATGCGTTAAAAAGGGGAATAGTGCATCGGGCAGGATAAACTCGTGTCCCAAAAGAATATCCAGTCGTTTTTATATAAACGTTAAGTAATATAGGAGGAGATGTCGTAGAACCCATAGTATTTCATAGCGACGAAATTTCTGTGTTAATTAGTCAATGTGAGGGAGCGAGGAATGCGTTAAAGGAGGAATAGTGCATCGAACAGGAGAAACTCGTATCTCAAAAGAATATCCATTCGTTTCCATATAAACGTTACTCAATTTAGAAGGAGGAGTCATACAACCCACAGTATTTCATAGCGACGCCATTTCAATGTTAATTAGTTGAAATGGGGGAGCGAGGGATGCAGTAAAGAATGAATAGTGCATCGGACAGGAGAAACTCGTGTCCCTAAAGAATAACCTGTGGTTTCCATATAAACGTTGCTCAATTTAGAAGGAGATGTCGTAGAACACGTAGTATTTCATAGCGACGGAATTTCTGTGTTAATTCGTCAATGTGAGGGAGCGAAGGATGCGTTAAAGGAGGAATAGTGCATCGGACAGGTGAAACTCGTGTCCCAAAAGAATATCCAGTCGTTTCCATATAAACGTTACTCAATTTAGAAGGAGATGTCGTAGAACCCATAGTATTTCATAGCGACGCAATTTCTGTGTTAATTAGTCAATATGAGGGAGCGAGGGATGCAGTAAAGAAGGAATAGTGCATCGGACAGGAGAAACTCGTGTCCCAAAAGAATATCCTGTCGTTTCCATATAAACGTTGCTCAATTTAGATGGAGATGTCGTAGAACCCATAGCATTTCATAGTGACACAATTTCTGTGTTAATTCGTCAATGTGAGGGAGCGAGGGATGCGTTAAAGGAGGAATAGTGCATCGGACAGGAGAAACTCGTGTCACAAAAGAATATCCAGTCGTTTCCATATAAACGTTACTCAATTTAGAAGGAGATGTCGTAGAACCCATAGTATTTCATAGCGACGCAATTTCTGTGTTAATTAGCCAGTGTGAGGGAGCGAGGGATGCAGTAAAGAAGGAATAGTGCATCGGACAGGAGAAACTCATGTCCCAAAAGAATATCCAGTCGTTTCCATATAAGTGTCACTCAATTTAGAAGTAGATGTCATAGAACCCATAGTATTTCATAGCGACGCTATTTCTGTGTTAATTAGTCAATGTGAGGGAGCGAGGGATGCGTTAAAGGAGGAATAGTGCATCGGACAAGAGAAACTCGTGTCCCAAAGGAATATCCTGTCGTTTCCATATAAACGTTGCTCAATTTAGAAGGAGATGTCGTAGAACCCATGGTATTTCATAGCGACGCAATTTCTGTGTTAATTAGTCAATGTGAGGGAGCGAGGGTTGCAGTAAAGAAAGAATAGTGCATCGGACAGGAGAAACTTGTGTCCCAAAAGAATATCCAGTCGTTTCCATATAAACGTTACTCAATTTAGAAAGAGGTGTCATAGAACAAATAGTATTTCATAGCGACGCAATTACTGTGTTAATTAGTCAATGTGAGGCAGCGAGGTATGCGTTAAAAAGGGGAATAGTGCATCGGGCAGGATAAACTCGTGTCCCAAAAGAATATCCAGTCGTTTTTATATAAACGTTAAGTAATATAGGAGGAGATGTCGTAGAACCCATAGTATTTCATAGCGACGAAATTTCTGTGTTAATTAGTCAATGTGAGGGAGCGAGGAATGCGTTAAAGGAGGAATAGTGCATCGGACATTAGAAACTCGTATCCCAAAAGAATATCCTTTCGTTTTTATATAAACGTTACTCAATTTAGAAGGAGGAGTCATACAACCCACAGTATTTCATAGCGACGCTATTTCAATGTTAATTAGTTGAAATGGGGGAGCGAGGGATGCAGTAAAGAATGAATAGTGCATCGGACAGGAGAAACTCGTGTCCCTAAAGAATAACCTGTGGTTTCCATATAAACGTTGCTCAATTTAGAAGGAGATGTCGTAGAACACGTAGTATTTCATAGCGACGGAATTTCTGTGTTAACTCGTCAATGTGAGGGAGCGAAGGATGCGTTAAAGGAGGAATAGTGCATCGGACAGGTGAAACTCGTGTCCCAAAAGAATATCCAGTCGTTTCCATATAAACGTTACTCAATTTAGAAGGAGATGTCGTAGAACCCATAGTATTTCATAGCGACGCAATTTCTGTGTTAATTAGTCAATATGAGGGAGCGAGGGATGCAGTAAAGAAGGAATAGTGCATCGGACAGGAGAAACTCGTGTCCCAAAAGAATATCCTGTCGTTTCCATATAAACGTTGCTCAATTTAGATGGAGATGTCGTAGAACCCATAGTATTTCATAGTGACACAATTTCTGTGTTAATTCGTCAATGTGAGGGAGCGAGGGATGCGTTAAAGGAGGAATAGTGCATCGGACAGGAGAAACTCGTGTCCCAAAAGAATATCCAGTCCTTTCCATATAAACGTTACTCAATTTAGAAGGAGATGTCGCAGAGCCCATAGTATTGCATAGCGACGCAATTTCTGTGTTAATTAGTCAATGTGAGGGAGCGAGGGTTGCAGTAAAGAAGGAATAGTGCATCGGACAGGAGAGACTCGTGTCCCAAAAGAATATTCAGTCGTTTCCATATAAACGTTACTCAATTTCGAAACAGATGTCATACAACCAATAGTATTTCATAGCGACGCAATTTCTGTGTTAATTAGTCAATGTGACGGAGCGAGGCATGCGTTAAAGGAGGAATAGTGCATCAGACTGGAGAAACTCGTGTCCCAAAAGAATATCCAGTCGTTTCCATATAAACGTTACTCAATTTAAAAGGAGATGTCATAGAACCCACAGTATTTCATAGCGACGCAATTTCTGTGTTAATTAGTCGATGTGAGGGAGCGAGGGATGCAGTAAAGTAGGAATAGTGCATCGGACAGGAGAAACTCGTGTCCCTAAAGAATATCCTTTCGTTTCCATATAAACGTTACTCAATTTAGAAAGAGATGTCGTAGAACCCATAGTATTTCATAGCGACGGAATTTCCGTGTTAATTAGTCAATGTGAGTGAGCGAGGGATGCAGTAAAGAAGGAATAGTGCATCGGACAGGAGAAATTCGTGTCCCAAAAGAATATCCTGTCGTTTCCATATAAACGTTACTCAATTTAGAAGGAGATGTCGTAGAACCCATAGTATTTCATAGCGACGCAATTTCAGTGATAATTCGTCAATGTGAGGGAGCGAGGAATGCGTTAAAGGAGGAATAGTGCATTGGACAGGAGAAACTCGTGTCCCAAAAGAATATCCAATCGTTTCCATATAAACGTTACTCAATTTAGAAAGAGGTGTCATAGAACCCATAGTATTTCATAGCGACGCAATTTCTGTGTTAATTAGTGAATGTGAGGCAGCGAGGGATGCGTTAAAGGAGGAATAGTGCATAGGACAGGCGAAACTCGTGTCACAAAAGAATATCCAGTCGTTTCAATATAAACGTTACTCAATTTAGAAGGAGATGTCGTAGAACACATAGTATTTCATAGCGACGCAATTTCTGTGTTAATTAGTCAATGTGAGGGAGCGAGGGCTGCAGTAAAGAAGGAATAGTGCATCGGACAGGAGAAACTCGTGTCCCAAAAGAATATCCAGTCTTTTACATATAAACGTTAGTCAATTTAGAGAGAGATGTCATAGAATACATTGTATTTCATAGGGACGCAATTTCTGTGGTAATTAGTCAATGTGAGGGAGCGAGGGATGCGTTAAAGGAGCAATAGTGCATCGGACAGGAGAAACTCGTGTCCCAAAAGAATATCCAGTCGTTTCCATATAGACGTTACTCAATTTAGAAGGAGATGTCATACAACCCACAGTATTTCATAGCGACGCAATTTCTGTGTTAATTAGTCTAAATGGGGAACGAGGGATGCAGTAAAGAAGGAATAGTGCATCGGACAGGAGAAACTCGTGCCCCTAAAGAATATCCTGTCGTTTCCATATAAACGTTACTCAATTTAGAAAGAGATGTCATATAACCGATAGTATTTCATAGCGACGCAATTTCTGTGTTAATTAGTCAATGTGAGGGAGCGAGGGATGCAGTAAAGAAGGAATAGTGCATCGGATAGGAGAAATTCGTGTCCCAAAAGAATATCCTGTCGTTTCCATATAAACGTTACTCAATTTAGAAGGAGATGTCGTAGAACCCATAGTATTTCAACGCGACGCAATTTCTGTGTTAATTCGTCAATGTGAGGGAGCGAGGGATGCGTTAAAGGAGGAAAGGTGCATCAGACAGGAGAAACTCGTGTCCCAAAAGAATATCCAGTCGTTTCCATATAAACGTTACTCAATTTAGAATGAGATGTCATAGAACACATAGTTTTTCATAGCGACGCAATTTCTGTGTTACTTAGTCAATGTGAGGGAGCAAGGGATGCGTTAAAGGAGGAATAGTGCATCGGACTGGAGAAACTCGTGTCCCAAAAGAATATACTGTCGCTTCCATATAAACGTTACTCAATTTAGAAGGAGATGTCATAGAACCCATAGTATTTCATTGCGACGCAATTTCTGTGTTAATTCGTCAATGTGAGGGAGCGAGGGAAGCAGTAAAGAAGGAATAGTGCATCGGACAGGAGAAACTCGTGGCCCAAAAGAATATCCAGTCGTTTCCATATAATCGTTGCTCAATTAAGAAGGAGATGTCGTAGAAACCATAGTATTTCATAGCGACGCAATTTCTGTGTTAAATCGTCAATGTGAGGGAGCGAGGGATGCGTTAAAGGAGGAATAGTGCATTGGACACGAGAAACCCGTGTCCCAAATGAATATACTGTCGTTTCCATATAAACGTTACTCAATTTAGAAGGAGATGTCATAGAACCAATAGTATTTCATTGCGACGCAATTTCTGTGTTAATTCGTCAATGTGAGGGAGCGAGGGAAGCAGTAAAGAAGGAATAGGGCATCGGACAAGAGAAACTCGTGTCCCAAAAAACATCCAGTCGTTTCCATATAATCGTTGCTCAATTTAGAAGGAGATGTCGTAGAAATCATAGTATTTCATAGCGACGCAATTTCTGTGTTAATTCGTCAATGTGAGGGGGCGAGGGATGCAGTAAAGAAGGAATAGTGCATCGGCCAGGAGAAACATGTGTCCCAAAAGAATATCCAATCGTTTCCATAGAAACGTTACTCAATTTAGAAGGAGATGTCATAGAACCCATAGTATTTCATAGCGACGCAATTTCTGTGTTAATTAGCCAATGTGAGGGAGCGAGGGATGCGTTAAAGGAGGAATAGTGCATCGGACAGGAGAAACTCGTGTCCCAAAAGAATATCCTGTCGTTTCCATATAAACGTTACTCAATTTAGAAGGAGATGTCATAGAACGTATAGTATTTCATAGCGACGCAATTTCTGTGTTAATTCGTCAATGGGAGGGAGCGCGGGATGCAGTAAAAAATTAATAATGCATCGGACAGCAGAAACTCGTCTCCCAAAATATTATCCTGTCGTTTCCATATAAAAGTTACTCAATTTAGAAGGTGATGTCATAGAACCCATAGTATTTCATAGCGACGCCATTTCTGTGTTAATTACTCAAAGTGAGGGAGCGCGGGATGCGTTGAAGGAGGAATAGTGCATCGGACAGGAGAAACTCGTGTCCCAAAAGAATATCCAGTCGTTTCCATAGAAACGTTACTCAATTTAGAAGGAGATGTCATAGAACCCATTGTATTTCATAGCGACGCAATTTCTGTGTTAATTAGTGAATGTGAGGGAGCGAGGGATGCGCTAAAGGAGGAATAGTGCATCGGACAGGAGAAACTCGTGTCCCAAAAGAATATCCTGTCGTTTCCATATAAACGTTACTCAATTGAGAAGGAAATGTCATAGAACCCATAGTATTTCATAGAGACGCAATTTCTGTGTTAATTAGTTAATGTGAGGGAGCGACGGATGCGTTAAAGGAGGAATAGTGCATCGGACAGGAGAAACTCGTGTCCCAAAAGATTATACAGTCGTTTCCATAGATACGTTACTCAATTTAGAAGGAGATGTCTTAGAACGCATAGTAGTTCATAGCGACGCAATTTCCGTGTTAATTAGTCAATGTGAGGGAGCGAGGGATGCGTTAAAGAAGGAATAGTGCATTGGACAGGAGAAACTCGTGTCCGAAAAGAATATCCTGTCGTTTCCATATAAACGTTACTCAATTTAGAAGGAGATGTCATAGTACCCATAGTATTTCATAGCGACGCAATTTCTGTGTTAATTAGTCAATGTGAGGGAGCGAGGGATGCGTTAAAGGAGGAATAGTGCATCGGACAGGAGAAACTCGTGTCCCAAAAGAATATCCTGTCGTTTCCATATAAACGTTACTCAATTTAGAAGGAGATGTCATAGAACCCATAGTATTTCATAGCGACGCAATTTCTGTGTTAATTAGTTAATGTGAGGGAGCGAGGGATGCAGTAAAGTAGGAATAGTGCATCGGACAGGAGAAACTCGTGTCCCAAATGAATATCCTGTCATTTCCATATAAATCTTACTCAATTTAGAAGGAGATGTCATAGAACCCATAGTATTTCATAGCGACGCAATTTCAGTCTTAGTTAGTCAATGTGAAGGAGCGAGGGATGCGTTAAAGGTGGAATAGTGCATCGGACAGGAGAAACTCCTGTCCCAAAAGAATATCCAGTCGTTGCCATAGAAACGTTACTCAATTTAGAAGGAGATGTCATAGAACCCATGGTATTTCATAGCGACGCAATTTCTGTGTTAATTCGTCAATGTGAGGGAGCGAGTGATGCGTTAAAGGAGGAATAGTTCATCGGACAGGAGAAACTCGTGTCCCAAAAGAATGTCCTGTCGTTTCCATATATACGTTACTCAATTTTGAAAGTGGTGTCATAGAACCCATAGTATTTCATAGCGACGCAATTTCTGTGTTAATTAGTCAATGTGAGGCAGCGAGGGATGCGTTAAAGGAGGAATAGTGCATCGGACAGGAGAAACTCGTGTCACAAAAGAATATCCAGTCGTTTCCATATAAACGTTACTCAATTTAGAAGGAGATGTCGTAGAACCCATAGTATTTCATAGCGACGCAATTTCTGTGTTAATTAGTCAATGTGAGGGAGCGAGGGCTGCAGTAAAGAAGGAATAGTGCATCGGACAGGAGAAACTCGTGTCCCAAAAGAATATCCAGTCTTTTACATATAAACGTTACTCAATTTAGAAAGAGATGTCATAGAACACATAGTATTTCATAGCGACGCAATTTCTGTGGTAATTAGTCAATGTGAGGGAGCGAGGGATGCGATAAAGGAGGAATAGTGCATCGGACAGGAGAAACTCGTGTCCCAAAAGAATATCCAGACGTTTCCATATAAACGTTACTCAATTTAGAAGGAGATGTCATACAAACCACAGTATTTCATAGCGACGCAATTACTGTGTTAATTAGTCAAAGTGGGGGAACGAGGGATGCAGTAAAGAAGGAATAGTGCATCGGACAGGAGAAACTCGTATCCCAAAAGAGTATCCAGTCTCTTCCATATAAACGTTACTCAATTTAGAAA
The DNA here is from genome assembly GCF_021461385.2 of Schistocerca piceifrons. Lineage (NCBI taxonomy): Eukaryota > Metazoa > Arthropoda > Insecta > Orthoptera > Acrididae > Schistocerca > Schistocerca piceifrons. The sequence goes on along the minus strand of NW_025729000.1, from coordinate 25,953 downwards.
GAGGTGTCATAGAACACATAGTATTTCATAGCGACGCAATTTCCGTGTTAATTAGTCATTGTGTGGCAGCGAGCGATGCGTTAAAGGGGGAATAGTGCATGGGGCAGGAGAAACTCGTGTCCCAAAAGAATATCCAGTCGTTTTCATATAAACGTTACTCAGTATAGGAGGAGATGTCGTAGAACCCATAGTATTTCATAGCGACGAAATTTCTGTGTTAATTAGTCAATGTGAGGGAGCGAGGGCTGCAGTAAATAAGGAATAGTGCATCGGACAGGAGAAACTCGTGTCCCAAAAGAATATCCAGTCTCTTCCATATTAACGTTACTCAATTTAGAAAAAGATGTCATAGAACACATAGTATTTCGTAGCGACGCAATTTGTGTGTTAATTAGTCAATGTGAAGGAGCGAGGGATGCGTTGAAGGAGGAATAGTGCATCGGACAGGAGAAACTCGTATCCCAAAAGAATATCCATTCGTTTCCATATAAACGTTACTCAATTTAGAAGGAGAAGTCATACAACCCACAGTATTTCATAGCGACGCTATTTCTGTGTTAATTAGTTGAAGTGGGGGAGCGAGGGATGCAGTAAAGTACGAATAGTGCATCGGACAGGAGAAACTCGTGTCCCTAAAGAATATCCGGTGTTTTCCATATAAACGTTACTCAATTTAGAAAGAGATGTCATAGAACCCATAGTATTTCATAGCGACGCAATTTCTGTGTTAATTAGTCAATGTGAGGGAGCGAAGGATGCAGTAAAGAAGGAATAGTGCATCGGACAGGAGTAATTCGTGTCCCAAAAGAATATCCTGTCGTTTCCATATAAACGTTACTCAATTTAGAAGGAGATGTCGTAGAACCCATAGTATTTCATAGCGACGCAATTTCTGTGATAATTTGTCAATGTGAGGGAGCGAGGGATGCGTTAAAGGAGGAAAAGTGCATCGGACAGGAGAAACTCGTGTCCCAAAAGAATATCCAGTCGTTTCCATATAAACGTTACTCAATTTAGAATGAGATGTCATAGAACACATAGTATCTCATAGCGACGCAATTTCTGTGTTAATTACTCAATGTGAGGGAGCGACTGATGCGCTAAAGGAGGAATAGTGCATCGGACAGGAGAAACTCGTGTCCCAAAAGAATATCCTTTCGTTTCCATATAAACGTTACTCAATTTAGAAGGAGATGTCATAGAACCCATAGTATTTCATCGCGACGCAATTTCTGTGTTAATTCGTCAATGTGAGATAGCGAGGGATGCAGTAAAGAAGGATTAGTGCATCGGACAGGAGAAACTCGTGTCCCAAAAGAATATCCAGTCGTTTCCATATAAACGTTGCTCAATTTAGAAGGAGATGTCGTTGAACTCATAGTATTTCATAGGGACGCAATTTCTGTGTTAATTCGTCAATGTGAGGGAGCGAAGGATGCGTTAAAGGAGGAATAGTGCATCGGACAGGTGAAACTCGTGTCCCAAAAGAATATATAGTCGTTTCCATACAAACATTACTCAATTTAGAAGGAGATGTCGTAGAACCCATAGTATTTCATAGCGACGCAATTTCTGTGTTAATTAGTCAGTGTGAGGGAGCGAGGGATGCAGTAAAGAAGGAATAGCGCATCGGACAGGAGAAACTCGTGTCCCAAAAGAATATCCAGTCGTTTCCACATAAATGTCACTCAATTTAGAAGGAGATGTCATGGAACCCATAGTATTTCATGGCGACGCAATTTCTGTGTTAATTTGTCATTGTGAGGGAGCGAGGGATGCGTTAAAGGAGGAATAGTGCATCGGACAGGAGAAAGTCGTTGTCCAAAAGAATATCCTGTCGTTTCCATATAAACGTTGCTCAATTTAGAAGGAGATGTCGTAGAACCCATAGTATTTCATAGTGACGCAATTTCTGTGTTAATTCGTCAATGTGAGGGAGCGAGGGATGCGTTAAAGGAGGAATAGTGCATCGGACAGGAGAAACTCGTGTCCCAAAAGAATATCCAGACGTTTCCATATAAACGTTACTCAATTTAGAAGGAGATGTCGTAGAACCCATAGTATTGCATAGCGACGCAATTTCTGTGTTAATTGGTCAATGTGAGGGAGCGAGGGATGCGTTAAAGGAGGAATACTGCATCGGACAGGAGAAACTCCTGTCCCAAAAGAATATCCAGTCGTTTCCATATAAACGTTACTCAATTTAAAAGGAGATGTCATAGAACTCACAGTATTTCATAGCGACGCAATTTCTGTGTTAATTAGTCGATGTGAGGGAGCGAGGGATGCAGTAAAGTAGGAATAGTGCATCGGACAGGAGAAACTCGTGTCCCTAAAGAATATCCTTTCGTTTCCATATAAACGTTACTCAATTTAGAAAGAGATGTCATAGAACCCATAGTATTTCATAGCGACGCAATTTCCGTGTTAATTAGTCAATGTGAGGGAGCGAGGGATGCAGCAAAGAAGGAATAGTGCATCGGACAGGAGAAATTCGTGTCCCAAAAGAATATCCTGTCGTTTCCATATAAACGTTACTCAATTTAGAAGGAGATGTCGTAGAACCCATAGTATTTCATACGACGCAATTTCTGTGTTAATTCGTCAATGTGACGGAGCAAGGGATGCGTTAAAGGAGGAATAGTGCATCGGACAGGAGAAACTCGTGTCCCAAAAGATTATCCAGTCGTTTCCGTATAAACGTTACTCAATTTAGAATGAGATGTCATAGAACCCATAGTTTTTCATAGCGACGCAATTCCTGAGTTAATTAGTCAATGTGAGGGAGCGAGGGATGCGTTAAAGGAGGAATAGTGCATTGGACAGGAGAAACTCGTGTCCCAAAAGAATATCCTGTCGTTTCCATATAAACGTTACTCAATTTAGAAGGAGATGTCATAGATCCCATAGTGTTTCATAGCGACCCAATTTCTGTGTTAAATAGTCAATGTGAGGGAGCGAGGTATGCAGTAAAGAAGGAATAGTGCATGAGATAGGAGAAACTCGTGTCCCAAAAGAATATCCAGTCGTTTCCATATAAAAGTTGCTCAATTTAGAAGGAGATGTCGTAGAACACATAGTATTTCATAGCGACGCAGTTTCTGTGTTAAATCGTCAATGTGAGGGAGCGAGGGATGCGTTAAAGGAGGAATAGTGCATCGGACAGGAGAAACACGTGTCCCAAAAGAATATCCAGGCGTTTCCATATAAACGTTACTCAATTTAGAAGGAGATGTCATAGAACCCATAGTATTTCATAGCGACGCAATTTCTGTGTTAATTAGTCAATGTGAGGGAGCGAGGGATGCGTTAAAGGAGGAATAGTGCATCGGACCATAGTAACTCGTGTCCCAAAAGAATATCCTGTTGTTTCTCCACATAACGTTTACTCAATTTAGAAGGAGATGTCGTAGAACCCATAGTAATGCATAGCGACGCAATTTCTGTGTTAATTCGTCAATGTGGGGGAGCGAGGGTTGCGTTAAAGGAGGAATAGTGCATCGGACAGGAGAAAACTCGTGTCCAAAAGAATTTCCAGTGGTTTCCATATGAACGTTACCCAATTTAGAAGGAGATGTCGTAGAAACCATAGTATTTCATAGCGACGCAATTCCTGAGTTAATTAGTCAATGTGAGGGAGCGAGGGATGCGTTAAAGGAGGAAATAGTGCAATTGGACAGGAGAAACTCGTGTCCAAAAGAATATCCTGTCGTTTCCATAATAACTTTACTCAATTTGGAAGGAGATGTCATAGAACCCATAGTGTTACATAGCGACCCAATTTCTGTGTTAATTAGTCAATGTGAGGGAGCGAGGGATGCAGAAAGAAGGAATAGTGCATCAGACAGGAGAAACTCGTGTCCCAAAAGAATATCCAGTCGTTCCATATTAAAGTTGATCAATTTAGAAGGAGATGTCGTAGAACACAAAGTATTTCATAGCGACGCAATTTCTGTGTTAAATCGTCAATGTGAGGGAGCGAGGGATCCGTTAAAGGAGGAATCGTGCATCGGACAGGAGAAACACGTGTCCCAAAAGTATATCCAGTCGTTTCCATATAAACGTTACTCAATTTAGAAGGAGATGTCGTAGAACACATAGGATTTCACAGCGACGCAATTTTCTGTGTTAATTAGTCAATGTGAGGGGAGCGAGGGATGCAGTAAAGAAGGAATAGTGCATCGGACAGGAGAAACTCGTGTCCCAAAAGAATATCCTGTCGTTTCCATATAAACGTTACGCAATTTAGAAGGAGATGTCATAGAACACATAGTATTTCATAGCGACGCAATTTCTGTGTTAATTAGTCAATGTGAGGGAGCGAGGGATGCGTTAAAGGAGGAATAGTGCAACGACAGGAGAAAACTCGTGTCCCAAAAGAATATCCAGTCCTTCCATATAAACGATACTCAATTTAGAAGGAGATGTCATACAACCCATAGTATTTCATTAGCGACGCAATTCTGTGTTAATTAGTCAATGTGAGAGAGCGAGGGTTGCGTTAAAGGAGGAATAGTGCATCGGACAGAGAAACTCGTGTCCCAAAAGAATATCCTGTCGTAACCATATAAACGTTACTCAATTAGAAGGAGATGTCATAGAACCCATAGTATTTCATAGCGACGCAATTTCTGTGTTAATTCATCAATGTGAGGGAGCGAGGGAAGCAGTAAAGAAGGACTAGTACATTCGGCCAGGAGAAACATGTGTCCCAAAAGAATATCCAATCGTTTCCATAGAAACGTTACTCAATTTAGAAGAAGTCATAGAACCCATAGTATTTCATAGCGACGCAATTTCTGTGTTAATTAGCAATGTGAGGGAGCGAGGGATGCGTTAAAGGAGGAATAGTGCATCGGACAGGAGAAACTCCGTGTCCCAAAAGAATATCCTGTCGTTTCCATATAAACGTTACTCAATTTAGAAGGAGATGTCATAGAACGTATAGTATTTCATAGCGACGCAATTTCTGTGTTAATTCGTCAATGGGAGGGAGCGAGGGATGCAGTAAAAAAATTAATAATGCATCGGACGGCAGAAACTCGTGTCCCAAAAGATTATCCTGTCGTTTCCATATAAAAGTTACTCAATTTAGAAGGAGATGTCATAGAACCCATAGTATTTCATAGCGACGCCATTTCTGTGTTAATTACTCAAAGTGAGGGTGCGAGGGATGCGTTGTAGGAGGAATAGTGCATCGGACAGGAGAAACTCGTGTCCCAAATGAATATCCTGTCATTTCCATATAAATCTTACTCAATTTAGAAGGAGATGTCATAGAACCCATAGTATTTCATAGCGACGCAATTTCAGTCTTAGTTAGTCAATGTGAAGGAGCGAGGGATGCGTTAAAGGAGGAATAGTGCATCGGACAGGAGAAACTCCTGTCCCAAAAGAATATCCAGTCGTTGCCATAGAAACGTTACTCAATTTAGAAGGAGATGTCATAGAACCCATGGTATTTCATAGCGACGCAATTTCTGTGTTAATTCGTCAATGTGAGGGAGCGAGGGATGCGTTAAAAGGAGGAATAGTTCATCGGACAGGAGAAACTCGTGTCCCAAAAGAATATCCTGTCGTTCCATATATACGTTACTCAATTTAGAAAGTGGTGTCATAGAACCCATAGTATTTCATAGCGACGCAATTTCTGTGTAATTAGTCAATGTGAGGCAGCGAGGGATGCGTTAAAGGAGGAATAGTGCATCGGACAGGAGAAACTCGTGTCACAAAAGAATATCCAGTCGTTTCAATATAACGTTACTCAATTTAGAAGGAGATGTCGTAGAACCCATAGTATTTCATAGCGACGCAATTTCTGTGTTAATTAGTCCAATGTGAGGGAGCGAGGGCTGCAGTAAAGAAGGAATAGTGCATCAGACAGGAGAAACTCGTGTCCCAAAGAATATCCAGTCTTTTACATATAACGTTACTCAATTTAGAAAGAGATGTCATAGAACACATAGTATTTCATAGCGACGCAATTTCTGTGGTAATTAGTCAATGTGAGGGAGCGAGGGATGCGATAAAAGAGGAATAGTGCATCGGACAGGAGAAACTCGTGTCCCAAAAGAATATCCAGTCGTTTCCATATAAACGTTACTCAATTAGGATGGAGATGTCATACAAACCACAGTATTTCATAGCGACGCAATTACTGTGTTAATTAGTCAAAGTGGGGGAACGAGGGATGCAGTAAAGAAGGAATAGTGCATCGGACAGGAGAAACTCGTATCCCAAAAGAGTATCCAGTCTCTTCCATATAAACGTTACTCAATTTAGAAAGAGGTGTCATAGAACACATAGTATTTCATAGCGACACAATTTCCGTGTTAATTAGTCAATGTGTGGCAGCGAGCGATGCGATAAAGGGGGGAATAGTGCATGGGGTAGGAGAAACTAGTGTCCCAAAAGAATATCCAGTCGTTTTCACATAAACGTTACTCAGTATAGGAGGAGATGTCGTAGAACCCATAGTATTTCATAGCGACGAAATTTCTGTGTTAATTAGTCAATGTGAGGGAGCGAGGGCTGCTGTAAATAAGGAATAGTGCATCGGACAGGAGAAACTCGTGTCCCAAAAGAATATCCAGTCTCTTCCATATAAACGTTACTCAATTTAGAAAGAGATGTCATAGAACACATAGTATTTCATAGCGACGCAATTTGTGTGTTAATTAGTCAATGTGAGGAGCGAGGGATGCGTTGAAGGAGGAATAGTGCATCGGACAGGAGAAACTCGTATCCCAAAAGAATATCCATTCGTTTCCATATAAACGTTACTCAATTTAGAAGGAGAAGTCATACAACCCACAGTATTTCATAGCGACGCTATTTCTGTGTTAATTAGTTGAAGTGGGGGGAGCGAGGGATGCAGTAAAGTACGTATAGTGCATCGGACAGGAGAAACTCGTGGTCCCTAAAGAATATCCTGTGTTTTCCATATATACGTTACTCAATTTAGAAAGAGATGTCATAGATCCCATAGTATTTCATAGCGACGCAATTTCTGTGTTAATTAGTCAATGTGAGGGAGCGAAGGATGCAGTAAAGAAGGAATAGTGCATCGGACAGGAGAAATTCGTGTCCCAAAAGAATATCCTGTCGTTTCCATATAAACGTTACTCAATTTAGAAGGAGATGTCGTAGAACCCATAGTATTTCATAGCGACGCAATTTCTGTGATAATTCGTCAATGTGAGGGAGCGAGGGATGCGTTAAAGGAGGAAAAGTGCATCGGACTGGAGAAACTCGTGTCCCAAAAGAATATCCAGTCGTTTCCATATAAACGTTACTCAATTTAGAATGACATGTCATAGAACACATAGTATTTCATAGCGACGCAATTTCTGTGTTAATTACTCAATGTGAGGGAGCGACTGATGCGTTAAAGGAGGAATAGTGCATCGGACAGGAGAAACTCGTGTCCCAAAAGAATATCCTTTCGTTTCCATATAAACGTTACTCAATTTAGAAGGAGATGTCATAGAACCCATAGTATTTCATTGCGACGCAATTTCTGTGTTAATTCGTCAATGTGAGATAGCGAGGGATGCAGTAAAGAAGGATTAGTGCATCGGACAGGAGAAACTCGTGTCCCAAAAGAATATCCAGTCGTTTCCATATAAACGTTGCTCAATTTAGAAGGAGATGTCGTAGAACTCATAGTATTTCATAGCGACGCCATTTCTGTGTTAATTCGTCAATGTGAGGGAGCGAAGGATGCGTTAAAGGAGGAATAGTGCATCGGAAAGGTGAAACTCGTGTCCAAAAAGAATATCCAGTCGTTTCCATACAAACGTTACTCAATTTAGAAGGAGATGTCGTAGAACCCATAGTATTTCATAGCGACGCAATTTCTGTGTTAATTAGTCAGTGTGAGGGAGCGAGGTATCCAGTAAAGAAGGAATAGTGCATCGGACAGGAGAAACTCGTGTCCCAAAAGAATATCCAGTCGTTTCCACATAAATGTCACTCAATTTAGAAGGAGATGTCATAGAACCCATAGTATTTCATGGCGACGCAATTTCTGTGTTAATTTGTCAATGTGAGGGAGCGAGGGATGCGTTAAAGGAGGAATAGTGCATCGGACAGGAGAAAGTCGTTGTCCAAAAGAATATCCTGTCGTTTCCATATAAACGTTGCTCAATTTAGAAGGAGATGTCGTAGAACCCATAGTATTTCATAGTGACGCAATTTCTGTGTTAATTCGTCAATGTGAGGGAGCGAGGGATGCGTTAAAGGAGGAATAGTGCATCGGACAGGAGAAACTCGTGTCCCAAAAGAATATCCAGTCGTTTCCATATAAACGTTACTCAATTTAGAAGGAGATGTCGTAGAACCCATAGTATTGCATAGCGACGCAATTTCTGTGTTAATTGGTCAATGTGAGGGAGCGACGGATGCGTTAAAGGAGGAATACTGCATCGGACAGGAGAAACTCGTGTCCCAAAAGAATATCCAGTCGATTCCATATAAACGTTACTCAATTTAAAAGGAGATGTCATAGAACCCACAGTATTTCATAGCGACGCAATTTCTGTGTTAATTAGTCGATGTGAGGGAGCGAGGGATGCAGTAAAGTAGGAATAGTGCATCGGACAGGAGAAACTCGTGTCCCTAAAGAATATCCTTTCGTTTCCATATAAACGTTACTCAATTTAGAAAGAGATGTCATAGAACCCATAGTATTTCATAGCGACGCAATTTCCGTGTTATTTAGTCAATGTGAGGGAGCGAGGGATGCAGTAAAGAAGGAATAGTGCATCGGACAGGAGAAATTCGTGTCCCAAAAGTATATCCTGTTGTTTCCATATAAAAGTTACTCAATTTAGAAGGAGATGTCGTAGAACCTATAGTATTTCATACGACGCAATTTCTGTGTTAATTCGTCAATGTGACGGAGCGAGGGATGCGTTAAAGGAGGAATAGTGCATCGGAGGGGAGAAACTCGTGTCCCAAAAGATTATCCAGTCGTTTCTGTATAAACGTTACTCAATTTAGAATGAGATGTCATAGAACACATAGTTTTTTCATAGCGACGCAATTCCTGAGTTAATTAGTCAATGTGAGGGAGCGAGGGATGCGTTAAAGGAGGAATAGTGCATTGGACAGGAGAAACTTGTGTCCCAAAAGAATATCCTGTCGTTTCCATATAAACGTTACTCAATTTAGAAGGAGATGTCATAGAACCAATAGTGTTTCATAGCGACCCAATTTCTGTGTTAAATAGTCAATGTGAGGGAGTGAGGTATGCAGTAAAGAAGGAATAGTGCATGAGATAGGAGAAACTCGTGTCCCAAAAGAATATCCAGTCGTTTCCATATAAAAGTTGCTCAATTTAGAAGGAGATGTCGTAGAACACATAGTATTTCATAGCGACGCAGTTTCTGTGTTAAATCGTCAATGTGAGGGAGCGAGGGATGCGTTAAAGGAGGAATAGTGCATCGGAAGGGAGAAAACACGTGTCCCAAAAGTATATCCAGTCGTTTCCATATAAACGTTACTCAATTTAGAAGGAGATGTCGTAGAACCCATAGTATTTCATAGCGACGCAATTTCTGTGTTAATTAGTCAATGTGAGGGAGCGACGGATGCAGTAAAGAAGGAATAGTGCATCGGACAGGAGAAACTCGTGTCCCAAAAGAATATCCAGTCGTTTCCATATAAATGTTACTCAATTTAGAAGGAGATGTCATAGAACCCATAGTATTTCATAGCGACGCAATTTCAGTGTTAATTCGTCAATGTGAGGGAGCGAGGGATGCGTTAAAGGAGGAATAGTGCATCGGACAGGAGAAACTCGTGTCCCAAAAGAATATCCAGGCGTTTCCATATAAACGTTACTCAATTTAGAAGGAGATGTCATAGAACCCATAGTATTTCATAGCGACGCAATTTCTGTGTTAATTAGTCAATGTGAGGGAGCGAGGGATGCGTTAAAGGAGGAATAGTGCATCGGACCATAGTAACTCGTGTCCCAAAAGAATATCCTGTCGTTTCCATATAAACGTTACTCAATTTAGAAGGAGATGTCGTAGAACCCATAGTAATGCATAGCGACGCAATTTCTGTGTTAATTCGTCAATGTGGGGGAGCGAGGGATGCGTTAAAGGAGGAATAGTGCATCGGACAGGAGAAACTCGTGTCCAAAAGAATATCCAGTGGTTTCCATATGAACGTTACCCAATTTAGAAGGAGATGTCGTAGAAACCATAGTATTTCATAGCGACGCCATTCCTGAGTTAATTAGTCAATGTGAGGGAGCGAGGGATGCGTTAAAGGAGGAATAGTGCATTGGACAGGAGAAACTCGTGTCCCAAAAGAATATCCTGTCGTTTGCATATAAACTTTACTCAATTTGGAAGGAGATGTCATAGAAACCATAGTGTTACATAGCGACCCAATTTCTGTGTTAATTAGTCAATGTGAGGGAGCGAGGGATGCAGAAAAGAAGGAATAGTGCATCAGACAGGAGAAACTCGTGTCCCAAAAGAATATCCAGTCGTTTCCATATTAAAGTTGATCAATTTAGAAGGAGATGTCGCAGAACACAAAGTATTTCATAGCGACGCAATTTCTGTGTTAAATCGTCAATGTGAGGGAGCGAGGGATCCGTTAAAGGAGGAATAGTGCACCGGACAGGAGAAACACGTGTCCCAAAAGAATATCCAGTCGTTTCCATATAAACGTTACTCAATTTAGAAGGAGATGTCGTAGAACACATAGGATTTCACAGCGACGCAATTTCTGTGTTAATTAGTCAATGTGAGGGAGCGAGGGATGCAGTAAAGAAGGAATAGTGCATCGGACAGGAGAAACTCGTGTCCCAAAAGAATATCCTGTCGTTTCCAAATAAACGTTACGCAATTTAGAAGGAGAAGTCATAGAACACATAGTATTTCATAGCGACGCAATTTCTGTGTTAATTAGTCAATGTGAGGGAGCGAGGGATGCGTTAAAGGAGGAATAGTGCAACGGACAGGAGAAACTCGTGTCCCAAAAGAATATCCAGTCCTTTCCATATAAACGATACTCAATTTAGAAGGAGATGTCATACAACACATAGTATTTCATAGCGACGCAATTTCTGTGTTAATTAGTCAATGTGAGAGAGCGAGGGATGCGTTAAAGGAGGAATAGTGCATCGGACAGGAGAAACTCGTGTCCCAAAAGAATATCCTGTCGTAACCATATAAACGTTACTCAATTTAGAAGGAGATGTCATAGAACCCATAGTATTTCATAGCGACGCAATTTCTGTGTTAATTAGTCAATGTGAGGGAGTGAGGAATGCGTTAAAGGAGGAATAGTGCATCGGACAGGAGAAACTCGTGTCCCAAAAATTATCCTGTCGTTTCCATTTAAACGTTACTCAATTTTGAAGGAGATGTCATAGAACCCATAGTATTTCATAGCGACGCAATCTCTGTGTTAATTCGTCAATGTGAGGGAGCGAGGGATGCGTTAAAGGAGGAATAGTGCATCGGACAAGAGAAACTCGTGTCCTAAAAGAATATGCTGTCACTTCCATATAAACGTTACTCAATTTAGAAGGAGATGTCATAGAATACATAGTATTTCACAGCGACGCAAGTTCTGTGTTAATTCGTCAATGTGAGGGAGCGAGGGATGCGTTAAAGGAGGAATAGTGCATCAGACAGCAGAAACTCTTGTCCCAAAAGAATATCCAGTGGTTTCCATAGAAACGTTAATCAATTTAGCAGGAGATGTCATAGAACCCATAGTATTTCATAGCGACGCAATTTCTGTGTTAATTCGTCAATGTGAGGGAGCGAGGGATTCGTTAAAGGAGGAATAGAACATCGGACAGGAGAAACTCGTGTCCCAAAAGAATATCCAGTCGTTTCCATATAAAGGTCACTCAATTTAGAATGAGATGTCATAGAACCCATAGTTTTTCATAGCGACGCAATTTCTGTGATAATTAGTCAGTGTGAGGGAGCGAGGGATGCGTTAAAGGTGGAATAGTGCATCGGACAGGAGAAACTCGTGTCCCAAAAGAATTACCTGTCGTTTCCATATAAACGTTACTCAATTTAGAAGGAGATGTCATAGAACACATAGTATTTCATAGCGACCCAATTTCTGTGTTAATTAGTCAATGTGAGGGAGCGAGGGATGCAGTAAAGAAGGAATAGTGCATCAGACAGGAGAAACTCGTGTCCCAAAAGAATATCCAGTCGTTTCCATATAAACGTTGCTCAATTTAGAAGGAGATGTCGTAGAACCTATAGTTTTTCATAGCGACGCAATTTCTGTGTTAAATCGTCAATGTGAGGGAGCGAGGGATGCGTTAATGGAGGAATAGTGCATCGGACAGGAGTAACTCGTGTCCCAAATGAATATCCAGTCATTTCCATATAAACGTTACTCAATTTAGAAGGAGATGTCGTAGAACCCATAGTATTTCATAGCGACGCAATTTCTGTGTTAATTAGTCAATGTGAGGGAGCGAGGGATGCAGTAAAGAAGGAATAGTGCATCGGACAGGAGAAACTCGTGTCCCAAAAGAATATCCAGTCGTTTCCATATAAATGTTACTCAATTTAGAAGGAGATGTCATAGAACCCGTAGTATTTCATAGAGACGCAATTTCAGTGTTAATTCGTCAATGTGAGGGAGCGAGGGGTGCGTTAAAGGAGGAATAGAGCATCGGACAGGAGAAACTCGTGTCCCAAATGAATATCCAGGCGTTTCCCTATTAACGTTACTCTATTTAGAAGGAGATGTCATCGAACCTATAGTAATTTCATAGCGACGCAATTTCTGTGTTAATTAGTCAATGTGAGGGAGCGAGGGATGCGTTAAAGGAGGAATAGTGCATCGGACAGGAGAAACTCGTGTCCCAAAAGAATATCCTGTCGTAACCATATAAACTTTACTCAATTTAGAAGGAGATGTCATAGAACCCATAGTATTTCATAGCGACGCAATTTCTGTGTTAATTAGTCAATGTGAGGGAGCGAGGAATGCGTTAAAGGAGGAATAGTGCATCGGACAGGAGAAACTCGTGTCCCAAAAATTATCCTGTCGTTTCCATTTAAACGTTACTCAATTTTGAAGGAGTTGTCATAGAACCCATAGTATTTCAGAGCGACGCATTCTCTGTGTTAATTCGTCAATGTGAGTGAGCGAGGGATGCGTTAAAGGAGAAATAGTGCATCGGACAGGAGAAACTCGTGTCCCAAAAGAATATCCTGTCGTTTCCATATAAACGTTACTCAAATTAGAAGGAGATGTCATAGAACCCATAGTATTTCATAGCGACGCAATCTCTGTGTTAATTCGTCAATGTGAGTGAGCGAGGGATGCGTTAAAGGAGAAATAGTGCATCGGACAGGAGAAACTCGTGTCCCAAAAGAATATCCTGTCGTTTCCATATAAAAGTTGCTCAATTTAGGAGATGTCGTAGAACCCATAGTATTCCAAAGCGACGCAATTTCTGTGTTAATTAGTCAATGTGAGGGAGCGAGGGTTGCAGTAAAGAAGTAATTGTGCATTGGACAGCAGAAACTTGTGTCCCAAAAGAATATCCAGTCGTTTCCATATAAACGTAACTCAATTTAGAAAGAGGTGTCATAGAACCCATAGTATTTCATAGCGACGCAATTTCTGTGTTAATTAGTCAATGTGAGGCAGCGAGGGATGCGTTAAAGGAGGAATAGTGCATCGGACAGGAGACACTCGTGTCACAAAAGAACATCCAGTCGTTTCCATATAAACGTTACTCAATTTAGAAGGAGATGTCGTAGAACCCATAGTATTTCATAGCGACGCAATTTCTGTGTTAATTAGTCAATGTGAGGGAGCGAGGGCTGCAGTAAAGAAGGAATAGTGCATCGGACAGGAGAAACTCGTGTCCCACAAGAATATCCAGTCTTTTACATATAAACGTTACTCAATTTAGAAAGAAATGTCATAGAACACATAGTATTTCATAGCGACGCAATTTCTGTGGTAATTAGTCAATGTGAGGGAGCGAGGGATGCGTTAAAGGAGGAATAGGGCATCGGACAGGAGAAACTCGTGTCCCAAAAGAATATCCAGTCGTTTCCATATAAACGTAACTCAATTTAGAAGGAGATGTCATACAACCCACAGTATTTCATAGCGACGCAGTTTCTGTGTTAATTAGTCAAAGTGGGGGAAAGAGGGATGCAGTAAAGAAGGAATTGTGCATCGGACAGGAGAAACTCGTGCCCCTAAAGAATATCCTGTCGTTTCCATATAAACGTTACTCAATATAGAAAGAGATGTCGTAGAACCCATAGTATTTCATAGCGACGCAATTTCTGTGTTAATTAGTCAGTGTGAGGGAGCGAGGGACGCAGTAAAGAAGGAATAGTGCATCGGACAGGAGAAACTCCTGTCCCAAAAGAATATCCAGTCGTTTCCATATAAATGTCACTCAATTTAGAAATAGATGTGATAGAACACATAGTATTTCATAGCGACGCAATTTCTGTGTTAATTAGTCAATGTGAGGGAGCGAGGCATGCGTTAAAGGGGGAATAGTGCATCGGACAGGAGAAACTCGTGTCGCAAAATAATATCCTGTCGTTTCCATATAAACGTTGCTCAATTTAGAAGGAGATGTCGTAGAACCCATGGTATTTCATAGCGACGCAATTTCTGTGTTAATTAGTCAATGTGAGGGAGCGAGGGTTGCAGTAAAAAATTAATAGTGCATCGGATAGGAGAAACTCGTGTCCCAAAAGAATATCCAGTCGTTTCCATATAAACGTTACTCAATTTAAAAAGAGGTGTCATAGAACACATAGTATTTCATAGCGACGCAATTTCTGTGTTAATTAGTCAATGTGAGGCAGCGAGGGATGCGTTAAAGGGGGAATCGTGCATCCGACAGGAGAAACTCGTGTCCCAAAAGAATATCCAGTCGTTTCCATATAAACGTTACTCAATATAGAAGGAGATGTCGTAGAACCCATAGTATTTCATAGCGACGCAATTTCTGTGTTAATTAGTCAATGTCAGGGAACGAGGGCTGCAGTAAAGAAGGAATAGTGCATCGCACAGGAGAAACTCGTGTCCCAAAAGAATATTCAGTCTTTTCCATATAAACATTACTCAATTTAGAAAGAGATGTCATAGAACACATAGTATTTCATAGTGACGCAATCTCTGTGTTAATTCGTCAATGTGAGGGAGCGAGGGATGCGTTAAAGGAGGAATAGTGCATCGGACAAGAGAAACTCGTGTCCTAAAAGAATATGCTGTCACTTCCATATAAACGTTACTCAATTTAGAAGGAGATGTCATAGAACACATAGTATTTCACAGCGACGCAAGTTCTGTGTTAATTCGTCAATGTGAGGGAGCGAGGGATGCGTTAAAGGAGGAATAGTGCATCAGACAGCAGAAACTCTTGTCCCAAAAGAATATCCAGTGGTTTCCATAGAAACGTTACTCAATTTAGCAGGAGATGTCATAGAACCCATAGTATTTCATAGCGACGCAATTTCTGTGTTAATTCGTCAATGTGAGGGAGCGAGGGATTCGTTAAAGGAGGAATAGAACATCGGACAGGAGAAACTCGTGTCCCAAAAGAATATCCAGTCGTTTCCATATAAAGGTCACTCAATTTAGAATGAGATGTCATAGAACCCATAGTTTTTCATAGCGACGCAATTTCTGTGATAATTAGTCAGTGTGAGGGAGCGAGGGATGCGTTAAAGGTGGAATAGTGCATCGGACAGGAGAAACTCGTGTCCCAAAAGAATTACCTGTCGTTTCCATATAAACGTTACTCAATTTAGAAGGAGATGTCATAGAACACATAGTATTTCATAGCGACCCAATTTCTGTGTTAATTAGTCAATGTGAGGGAGCGAGGGATGCAGTAAAGAAGGAATAGTGCATCAGACAGGAGAAACTCGTGTCCCAAAAGAATATCCAGTCGTTTCCATATAAACGTTGCTCAATTTAGAAGGAGATGTCGTAGAACCTATAGTTTTTCATAGCGACGCAATTTCTGTGTTAAATCGTCAATGTGAGGGAGCGAGGGATGCGTTAATGGAGGAATAGTGCATCGGACAGGAGTAACTCGTGTCCCAAATGAATATCCAGTCATTTCCATATAAACGTTACTCAATTTAGAAGGAGATGTCGTAGAACCCATAGTATTTCATAGCGACGCAATTTCTGTGTTAATTAGTCAATGTGAGGGAGCGAGGGATGCAGTAAAGAAGGAATAGTGCATCGGACAGGAGAAACTCGTGTCCCAAAAGAATATCCAGTCGTTTCCATATAAATGTTACTCAATTTAGAAGGAGATGTCATAGAACCCGTAGTATTTCATAGAGACGCAATTTCAGTGTTAATTCGTCAATGTGAGGGAGCGAGGGGTGCGTTAAAGGAGGAATAGAGCATCGGACAGGAGAAACTCGTGTCCCAAATGAATATCCAGGCGTTTCCCTATTAACGTTACTCTATTTAGAAGGAGATGTCATCGAACCTATAGTATTTCATAGCGACGCAATTTCTGTGTTAATTAGTCAATGTGAGGGAGCGAGGGATGCGTTAAAGGAGGAATAGTGCATCGGACAGGAGAAACTCGTGTCCCAAAAGAATATCCTGTCGTAACCATATAAACTTTACTCAATTTAGAAGGAGATGTCATAGAACCCATAGTATTTCATAGCGACGCAATTTCTGTGTTAATTAGTCAATGTGAGGGAGCGAGGAATGCGTTAAAGGAGGAATAGTGCATCGGACAGGAGAAACTCGTGTCCCAAAAATTATCCTGTCGTTTCCATTTAAACGTTACTCAAATTTGAAGGAGTTGTCATAGAACCCATAGTATTTCAGAGCGACGCAATCTCTGTGTTAATTCGTCAATGTGAGTGAGCGAGGGATGCGTTAAAGGAGAAATAGTGCATCGGACAGGAGAAACTCGTGTCCCAAAAGAATATCCTGTCGTTTCCATATAAACGTTACTCAAATTAGAAGGAGATGTCATAGAACCCATAGTATTTCATAGCGACGCAATCTCTGTGTTAATTCGTCAATGTGAGTGAGCGAGGGATGCGTTAAAGGAGAAATAGTGCATCGGACAGGAGAAACTCGTGTCCCAAAAGAATATCCTGTCGTTTCCATATAAAAGTTGCTCAATTTAGAAGGAGATGTCGTAGAACCCATAGTATTCCAAAGCGACGCAATTTCTGTGTTAATTAGTCAATGTGAGGGAGCGAGGGTTGCAGTAAAGAAGTAATTGTGCATTGGACAGCAGAAACTTGTGTCCCAAAAGAATATCCAGTCGTTTCCATATAAACGTAACTCAATTTAGAAAGAGGTGTCATAGAACCCATAGTATTTCATAGCGACGCAATTTCT
Source organism: Schistocerca piceifrons (assembly GCF_021461385.2). Taxonomy (NCBI): domain Eukaryota; kingdom Metazoa; phylum Arthropoda; class Insecta; order Orthoptera; family Acrididae; genus Schistocerca; species Schistocerca piceifrons. Next base: position 8,577 of record NW_025729000.1, on the reverse strand, counting down.
GTGTTAATTAGTAAATGTGAGGCAGCGAGGGATGCGTTAAAGGAGGAATAGTGCATCGGACAGGAGACACTCGTGTCACAAAAGAACATCCAGTCGTTTCCATATAAACGTTACTCAATTTAGAAGGAGATGTCGTAGAACCCATAGTATTTCATAGCGACGCAATTTCTGTGTTAATTAGTCAATGTGAGGGAGCGAGGGGCTGCAGTAAAGAAGGAATAGTGCATCGGACAGGAGAAACTCGTGTCCCACAAGAATATCCAGTCTTTTACATATAAACGTTACTCAATTTAGAAAGAAATGTCATAGAACACATAGTATTTCATAGCGACGCAATTTCTGTGGTAATTAGTCAATGTGAGGGAGCGAGGGATGCGTTAAAGGAGGAATAGGGCATCGGACAGGAGAAACTCGTGTCCCAAAAGAATATCCAGTCGTTTCCATATAAACGTAACTCAATTTAGAAGGAGATGTCATACAACCCACAGTATTTCATAGCGACGCAGTTTCTGTGTTAATTAGTCAAAGTGGGGGAAAGAGGGATGCAGTAAAGAAGGAATTGTGCATCGGACAGGAGAAACTCGTGCCCCTAAAGAATATCCTGTCGTTTCCATATAAACGTTACTCAATATAGAAAGAGATGTCGTAGAACCCATAGTATTTCATAGCGACGCAATTTCTGTGTTAATTAGTCAGTGTGAGGGAGCGAGGGACGCAGTAAAGAAGGAATAGTGCATCGGACAGGAGAAACTCCTGTCCCAAAAGAATATCCAGTCGTTTCCATATAAATGTCACTCAATTTAGAAATAGATGTGATAGAACACATAGTATTTCATAGCGACGCAATTTCTGTGTTAATTAGTCAATGTGAGGGAGCGAGGCATGCGTTAAAGGGGGAATAGTGCATCGGACAGGAGAAACTCGTGTCGCAAAATAATATCCTGTCGTTTCCATATAAACGTTGCTCAATTTAGAAGGAGATGTCGTAGAACCCATGGTATTTCATAGCGACGCAATTTCTGTGTTAATTAGTCAATGTGAGGGAGCGAGGGTTGCAGTAAAAAATTAATAGTGCATCGGATAGGAGAAACTCGTGTCCCAAAAGAATATCCAGTCGTTTCCATATAAACGTTACTCAATTTAAAAAGAGGTGTCATAGAACACATAGTATTTCATAGCGACGCAATTTCTGTGTTAATTAGTCAATGTGAGGCAGCGAGGGATGCGTTAAAGGGGGAATCGTGCATCCGACAGGAGAAACTCGTGTCCCAAAAGAATATCCAGTCGTTTCCATATAAACGTTACTCAATATAGAAGGAGATGTCGTAGAACCCATAGTATTTCATAGCGACGCAATTTCTGTGTTAATTAGTCAATGTCAGGGAACGAGGGCTGCAGTAAAGAAGGAATAGTGCATCGCACAGGAGAAACTCGTGTCCCAAAAGAATATTCAGTCTTTTCCATATAAACATTACTCAATTTAGAAAGAGATGTCATAGAACCCATAGTATTTCATAGCGACGCAATTTCTGTGTTAATTAGTCAATGTGAGGGAGCGAGGAATGCGTTAAAGGAGGAATAGTGCATCGGACAGGAGAAACTCGTGTCCCAAAAATTATCCTGTCGTTTCCATTTAAACGTTACTCAATTTTGAAGGAGTTGTCATAGAACCCATAGTATCTCAGAGCGACGCATTCTCTGTGTTAATTCGTCAATGTGAGTGAGCGAGGGATGCGTTAAAGGAGAAATGGTGCATCGGACAGGAGAAACTCGTGTCCCAAAAGAATATCCTGTCGTTTCCATATAAACGTTACTCAAATTAGAAGGAGATGTCATAGAACCCATAGTATTTCATAGCGACGCAATCTCTGTGTTAATTCGTCAATGTGAGTGAGCGAGGGATGCGTTAAAGGAGAAATAGTGCATCGGACAGGAGAAACTCGTGTCCCAAAAGAATATCCTGTCGTTTCCATATAAAAGTTGCTCAATTTAGATGTCGTAGAACCCATAGTATTCCAAAGCGACGCAATTTCTGTGTTAATTAGTCAATGTGAGGGAGCGAGGGTTGCAGTAAAGAAGTAATTGTGCATTGGACAGCAGAAACTTGTGTCCCAAAAGAATATCCAGTCGTTTCCATATAAACGTAACTCAATTTAGAAAGAGGTGTCATAGAACCCATAGTATTTCATAGCGACGCAATTTCTGTGTTAATTAGTCAATGTGAGGCAGCGAGGGATGCGTTAAAGGAGGAATAGTGCATCGGACAGGAGACACTCGTGTCACAAAAGAACATCCAGTCGTTTCCATATAAACGTTACTCAATTTAGAAGGAGATGTCGTAGAACCCATAGTATTTCATAGCGACGCAATTTCTGTGTTAATTAGTCAATGTGAGGGAGCGAGGGCTGCAGTAAAGAAGGAATAGTGCATCGGGACAGGAGAAACTCGTGTCCCACAAGAATATCCAGTCTTTTACATATAAACGTTACTCAATTTAGAAAGAAATGTCATAGAACACATAGTATTTCATAGCGACGCAATTTCTGTGGTAATTAGTCAATGTGAGGGAGCGAGGGATGCGTTAAAGGAGGAATAGGGCATCGGACAGGAGAAACTCGTGTCCCAAAAGAATATCCAGTCGTTTCCATATAAACGTAACTCAATTTAGAAGGAGATGTCATACAACCCACAGTATTTCATAGCGACGCAGTTTCTGTGTTAATTAGTCAAAGTGGGGGAAAGAGGGATGCAGTAAAGAAGGAATTGTGCATCGGACAGGAGAAACTCGTGCCCCTAAAGAATATCCTGTCGTTTCCATATAAACGTTACTCAATATAGAAAGAGATGTCGTAGAACCCATAGTATTTCATAGCGACGCAATTTCTGTGTTAATTAGTCAGTGTGAGGGAGCGAGGGACGCAGTAAAGAAGGAATAGTGCATCGGACAGGAGAAACTCCTGTCCCAAAAGAATATCCAGTCGTTTCCATATAAATGTCACTCAATTTAGAAATAGATGTGATAGAACACATAGTATTTCATAGCGACGCAATTTCTGTGTTAATTAGTCAATGTGAGGGAGCGAGGCATGCGTTAAAGGGGGAATAGTGCATCGGACAGGAGAAACTCGTGTCGCAAAATAATATCCTGTCGTTTCCATATAAACGTTGCTCAATTTAGAAGGAGATGTCGTAGAACCCATGGTATTTCATAGCGACGCAATTTCTGTGTTAATTAGTCAATGTGAGGGAGCGAGGGTTGCAGTAAAAAATTAATAGTGCATCGGATAGGAGAAACTCGTGTCCCAAAAGAATATCCAGTCGTTTCCATATAAACGTTACTCAATTTAAAAAGAGGTGTCATAGAACACATAGTATTTCATAGCGACGCAATTTCTGTGTTAATTAGTCAATGTGAGGCAGCGAGGGATGCGTTAAAGGGGGAATCGTGCATCCGACAGGAGAAACTCGTGTCCCAAAAGAATATCCAGTCGTTTCCATATAAACGTTACTCAATATAGAAGGAGATGTCGTAGAACCCATAGTATTTCATAGCGACGCAATTTCTGTGTTAATTAGTCAATGTCAGGGAACGAGGGCTGCAGTAAAGAAGGAATAGTGCATCGCACAGGAGAAACTCGTGTCCCAAAAGAATATTCAGTCTTTTCCATATAAACATTACTCAATTTAGAAAGAGATGTCATAGAACACATAGTATTTCATAGTGACGCAATCTCTGTGTTAATTCGTCAATGTGAGGGAGCGAGGGATGCGTTAAAGGAGGAATAGTGCATCGGACAAGAGAAACTCGTGTCCTAAAAGAATATGCTGTCACTTCCATATAAACGTTACTCAATTTAGAAGGAGATGTCATAGAACACATAGTATTTCACAGCGACGCAAGTTCTGTGTTAATTCGTCAATGTGAGGGAGCGAGGGATGCGTTAAAGGAGGAATAGTGCATCAGACAGCAGAAACTCTTGTCCCAAAAGAATATCCAGTGGTTTCCATAGAAACGTTACTCAATTTAGCAGGAGATGTCATAGAACCCATAGTATTTCATAGCGACGCAATTTCTGTGTTAATTCGTCAATGTGAGGGAGCGAGGGATTCGTTAAAGGAGGAATAGAACATCGGACAGGAGAAACTCGTGTCCCAAAAGAATATCCAGTCGTTTCCATATAAAGGTCACTCAATTTAGAATGAGATGTCATAGAACCCATAGTTTTTCATAGCGACGCAATTTCTGTGATAATTAGTCAGTGTGAGGGAGCGAGGGATGCGTTAAAGGTGGAATAGTGCATCGGACAGGAGAAACTCGTGTCCCAAAAGAATTACCTGTCGTTTCCATATAAACGTTACTCAATTTAGAAGGAGATGTCATAGAACACATAGTATTTCATAGCGACCCAATTTCTGTGTTAATTAGTCAATGTGAGGGAGCGAGGGATGCAGTAAAGAAGGAATAGTGCATCAGACAGGAGAAACTCGTGTCCCAAAAGAATATCCAGTCGTTTCCATATAAACGTTGCTCAATTTAGAAGGAGATGTCGTAGAACCTATAGTTTTTCATAGCGACGCAATTTCTGTGTTAAATCGTCAATGTGAGGGAGCGAGGGATGCGTTAATGGAGGAATAGTGCATCGGACAGGAGTAACTCGTGTCCCAAATGAATATCCAGTCATTTCCATATAAACGTTACTCAATTTAGAAGGAGATGTCGTAGAACCCATAGTATTTCATAGCGACGCAATTTCTGTGTTAATTAGTCAATGTGAGGGAGCGAGGGATGCAGTAAAGAAGGAATAGTGCATCGGACAGGAGAAACTCGTGTCCCAAAAGAATATCCAGTCGTTTCCATATAAATGTTACTCAATTTAGAAGGAGATGTCATAGAACCCGTAGTATTTCATAGAGACGCAATTTCAGTGTTAATTCGTCAATGTGAGGGAGCGAGGGGTGCGTTAAAGGAGGAATAGAGCATCGGACAGGAGAAACTCGTGTCCCAAATGAATATCCAGGCGTTTCCCTATTAACGTTACTCTATTTAGAAGGAGATGTCATCGAACCTATAGTATTTCATAGCGACGCAATTTCTGTGTTAATTAGTCAATGTGAGGGAGCGAGGGATGCGTTAAAGGAGGAATAGTGCATCGGACAGGAGAAACTCGTGTCCCAAAAGAATATCCTGTCGTAACCATATAAACTTTACTCAATTTAGAAGGAGATGTCATAGAACCCATAGTATTTCATAGCGACGCAATTTCTGTGTTAATTAGTCAATGTGAGGGAGCGAGGAATGCGTTAAAGGAGGAATAGTGCATCGGACAGGAGAAACTCGTGTCCCAAAAATTATCCTGTCGTTTCCATTTAAACGTTACTCAAATTTGAAGGAGTTGTCATAGAACCCATAGTATTTCAGAGCGACGCAATCTCTGTGTTAATTCGTCAATGTGAGTGAGCGAGGGATGCGTTAAAGGAGAAATAGTGCATCGGACAGGAGAAACTCGTGTCCCAAAAGAATATCCTGTCGTTTCCATATAAACGTTACTCAAATTAGAAGGAGATGTCATAGAACCCATAGTATTTCATAGCGACGCAATCTCTGTGTTAATTCGTCAATGTGAGTGAGCGAGGGATGCGTTAAAGGAGAAATAGTGCATCGGACAGGAGAAACTCGTGTCCCAAAAGAATATCCTGTCGTTTCCATATAAAAGTTGCTCAATTTAGAAGGAGATGTCGTAGAACCCATAGTATTCCAAAGCGACGCAATTTCTGTGTTAATTAGTCAATGTGAGGGAGCGAGGGTTGCAGTAAAGAAGTAATTGTGCATTGGACAGCAGAAACTTGTGTCCCAAAAGAATATCCAGTCGTTTCCATATAAACGTAACTCAATTTAGAAAGAGGTGTCATAGAACCCATAGTATTTCATAGCGACGCAATTTCTGTGTTAATTAGTAAATGTGAGGCAGCGAGGGATGCGTTAAAGGAGGAATAGTGCATCGGACAGGAGACACTCGTGTCACAAAAGAACATCCAGTCGTTTCCATATAAACGTTACTCAATTTAGAAGGAGATGTCGTAGAACCCATAGTATTTCATAGCGACGCAATTTCTGTGTTAATTAGTCAATGTGAGGGAGCGAGGGCTGCAGTAAAGAAGGAATAGTGCATCGGACAGGAGAAACTCGTGTCCCACAAGAATATCCAGTCTTTTACATATAAACGTTACTCAATTTAGAAAGAAATGTCATAGAACACATAGTATTTCATAGCGACGCAATTTCTGTGGTAATTAGTCAATGTGAGGGAGCGAGGGATGCGTTAAAGGAGGAATAGGGCATCGGACAGGAGAAACTCGTGTCCCAAAAGAATATCCAGTCGTTTCCATATAAACGTAACTCAATTTAGAAGGAGATGTCATACAACCCACAGTATTTCATAGCGACGCAGTTTCTGTGTTAATTAGTCAAAGTGGGGGAAAGAGGGATGCAGTAAAGAAGGAATTGTGCATCGGACAGGAGAAACTCGTGCCCCTAAAGAATATCCTGTCGTTTCCATATAAACGTTACTCAATATAGAAAGAGATGTCGTAGAACCCATAGTATTTCATAGCGACGCAATTTCTGTGTTAATTAGTCAGTGTGAGGGAGCGAGGGACGCAGTAAAGAAGGAATAGTGCATCGGACAGGAGAAACTCCTGTCCCAAAAGAATATCCAGTCGTTTCCATATAAATGTCACTCAATTTAGAAATAGATGTGATAGAACACATAGTATTTCATAGCGACGCAATTTCTGTGTTAATTAGTCAATGTGAGGGAGCGAGGCATGCGTTAAAGGGGGAATAGTGCATCGGACAGGAGAAACTCGTGTCGCAAAATAATATCCTGTCGTTTCCATATAAACGTTGCTCAATTTAGAAGGAGATGTCGTAGAACCCATGGTATTTCATAGCGACGCAATTTCTGTGTTAATTAGTCAATGTGAGGGAGCGAGGGTTGCAGTAAAAAATTAATAGTGCATCGGATAGGAGAAACTCGTGTCCCAAAAGAATATCCAGTCGTTTCCATATAAACGTTACTCAATTTAAAAAGAGGTGTCATAGAACACATAGTATTTCATAGCGACGCAATTTCTGTGTTAATTAGTCAATGTGAGGCAGCGAGGGATGCGTTAAAGGGGGAATCGTGCATCCGACAGGAGAAACTCGTGTCCCAAAAGAATATCCAGTCGTTTCCATATAAACGTTACTCAATATAGAAGGAGATGTCGTAGAACCCATAGTATTTCATAGCGACGCAATTTCTGTGTTAATTAGTCAATGTCAGGGAACGAGGGCTGCAGTAAAGAAGGAATAGTGCATCGCACAGGAGAAACTCGTGTCCCAAAAGAATATTCAGTCTTTTCCATATAAACATTACTCAATTTAGAAAGAGATGTCATAGAACACATAGTATTTCATAGCGACGCAATCTCTGTGTTAATTCGTCAATGTGAGGGAGCGAGGGATGCGTTAAAGGAGGAATAGTGCATCGGACAAGAGAAACTCGTGTCCTAAAAGAATATGCTGTCACTTCCATATAAACGTTACTCAATTTAGAAGGAGATGTCATAGAACACATAGTATTTCACAGCGACGCAAGTTCTGTGTTAATTCGTCAATGTGAGGGAGCGAGGGATGCGTTAAAGGAGGAATAGTGCATCAGACAGCAGAAACTCTTGTCCCAAAAGAATATCCAGTGGTTTCCATAGAAACGTTACTCAATTTAGCAGGAGATGTCATAGAACCCATAGTATTTCATAGCGACGCAATTTCTGTGTTAATTCGTCAATGTGAGGGAGCGAGGGATTCGTTAAAGGAGGTATAGAACATCGGACAGGAGAAACTCGTGTCCCAAAAGAATATCCAGTCGTTTCCATATAAAGGTCACTCAATTTAGAATGAGATGTCATAGAACCCATAGTTTTTCATAGCGACGCAATTTCTGTGATAATTAGTCAGTGTGAGGGAGCGAGGGATGCGTTAAAGGTGGAATAGTGCATCGGACAGGAGAAACTCGTGTCCCAAAAGAATTACCTGTCGTTTCCATATAAACGTTACTCAATTTAGAAGGAGATGTCATAGAACACATAGTATTTCATAGCGACCCAATTTCTGTGTTAATTAGTCAATGTGAGGGAGCGAGGGATGCAGTAAAGAAGGAATAGTGCATCAGACAGGAGAAACTCGTGTCCCAAAAGAATATCCAGTCGTTTCCATATAAACGTTGCTCAATTTAGAAGGAGATGTCGTAGAACCTATAGTTTTTCATAGCGACGCAATTTCTGTGTTAAATCGTCAATGTGAGGGAGCGAGGGATGCGTTAATGGAGGAATAGTGCATCGGACAGGAGTAACTCGTGTCCCCAAATGAATATCCAGTCATTTCCATATAAACGTTACTCAATTTAGAAGGAGATGTCGTAGAACCCATAGTATTTCATAGCGACGCAATTTCTGTGTTAATTAGTCAATGTGAGGGAGCGAGGGATGCAGTAAAGAAGGAATAGTGCATCGGACAGGAGAAACTCGTGTCCCAAA
>NW_025728999.1:0-44806 GCF_021461385.2 Schistocerca piceifrons | reverse complement strand
ATGTAACACTAGTTATAGATTCCGATGCTTCACTTAAGGTTTACTGTATCCCTCTTACCTTCTTATTGACTATGAAACACAGAAATTGCATCGGAATGAAATTCAAAACGCACAATGCTTACTTAAGTACAAGAAAACTGACACTTCTTGCTGTCTATGTATTGAACCATTCCTGTGATACTAGATATAGATTCCGATGCTTCACTTCAGGTTTACTATATCCCTCTGACCTTCTTATTGACGATGAACAAAGAAATTGCATAGGAATTAAACATAAAAGGACAATGCCGACTTAAGTACAAGAAAACTGACTCTTCTTACAGTCTAAGTTTTGAACCATTCCTGTGACACTAGTTATAGATTCCGATGCTTCACTTCAGGTTTACTGTATCCCTTGGACCTTCTTATTGACCATGAAACACAGAAATTGCATCGGAATTAAATACAAAAGGCACAATGCCGACTTAAGTACAAGAAAACTGACTCTTCCTACTGCCTATATTTTGATCCATTCCTGTGACACTAGTTATAGATTCCGATGCTTCACTTTAGGTTTACTGTATCCCTCAGACCTTCGTATTGACGATGAAACGCGGAAATCGCATCGGAATTGAATACAAAAAGCACAATGCCGACTCAAGTACAAAAAGACTGACTCTTCTTACAGTCTATGTTTTGAACTATTCCTGTGACACTAGTTATAGATTTCGATGCTTCACTTCAGGTTTACTGTATCCCTCTGACCTTCTTATTGACGATGAAACACAGAAATTGCATCGGAATTAAATTAAAAAGGCACAATGCCGAATCAAGTACAAGAAGACTGGCTCTTCCTACTGTCTATGATTTGAACCATTCCTGTGACACTAGTTATAGTTTCCGATGCTTCACTTCAGGTTTACTGTATCCCTCTGACCATCTTATTGACGATGTAACACAAAAAATTGCATCGGAATTAAATACAAAAGGCACAATGCCGACTCAAGTACAAGAAGACTGGCTCTTCTTACTGTCTATGTTTTGAACCATTCCTGTGACACTAGTTATAGATTCCGATGCTTCACTTCAGGTTTACTGTATCCCTCTTACCTTCTTATTGACGATGAACACAGAAATTACATAGGAATTAATTATATAAGGCACAATGCCGACTTAAGTACAAGAAAACTGACTCTTCTTACAGTCTATGTTTTGAACCATTCCTGGGACACTAGTTATAGATTCTGCTGCTTCACTTCAGGTTTACTGTATCCCTCTGACCTTCTTATTGTCGATGAAACACAGAAATTGCATCGGAATTAATTACGAAATGCACAATTCCGACTTAAGTACACGAAAACTGACTCTTCTTACTGTCTATGTTTTGAACCATTCTGTGACACTAGTTATAGGTTCCGATGCTTTACTCCAGGTTTACTGTATCCCTCGGACCTTCTTATTGACGATGAAAAACAGAAATTGCTTCGGAAGTAAATACAAAAGGCACAATGCCGACTTAAGTACAACAAAACTGACTCTTCCTACTGTCTATATTTTGATCCATTCCTGTGACACTAGTTATAGATTCCAATGCTTCACTTTAGATATACTGTATCCCTAAGACCTTCTTATTGACGATGAAACGCAGAAATCGCATCGGAATTAAATACAAAAAGCACAATGCCGACTTAAGTAGAAGAAAACTGACTCTTCTTACTGTCTATGTTTTGAACCATTCCTGTGACACTAGTTATAGATTCCGATGCTTCACTTCAGGTTTACTGTATCCCTCTGACCTTCTTATTGACGATGAAACACAGAAATTGCATCGGAATTAAATACAAAAGGCACAATGACGACTTAAGTAGGAGAAAACTGGCTCTTCTTACTGTCTATGATTGAACCATTCCTGTGACACTAGTTATAGATTCCGATGCTTCGCTACAGGTTTACTGTCTCCTTCTGACCTTCTTATTGACGATGAAACACAGAAATTGCGTAAGAGTTAAATACAAAAGGCACAACGCCGACTTAAGTACAAGAAAACTGACTCTTCTTACAGTCTATGTTTTGAACCATTCCTGTGACACTAGTTATACACTCCTGGAAATTGAAATAAGAACACCGTGAATTCATTGTCCCAGGAAGGGGAAACTTTATTGACACATTCCTGGGGTCAGATACATCACATGATCACACTGACAGAACCACAGGCACATAGACACAGGCAACAGAGCATGCACAATGTCGGCACTAGTACAGTGTATATCCACCTTTCGCAGCAATGCAGGCTGCCATTCTCCCATGGAGACGATCGTAGAGATGCTGGATGTAGTCCTGTGGAACGGCTTGCCATGCCATTTCCACCTGGCGCCTCAGTTGGACCAGCGTTCGTGCTGGACGTGCAGACCGCGTGAGACGACGCTTCATCCAGTCCCAAACATGCTCAATGGGGGACAGATCCGGAGATCTTGCTGGCCAGGGTAGTTGACTTACACCTTCTAGAGCACGTTGGGTGGCACGGGATACATGCGGACGTGCATTGTCCTGTTGGAACAGCAAGTTCCCTTGCCGGTCTAGGAATGGTAGAACGATGGGTTCGATGACGGTTTGGATGTACCGTGCACTATTCAGTGTCCCCTCGACGATCACCAGTGGTGTACGGCCAGTGTAGGAGATCGCACCCCACACCATGATGCCGGGTGTTGGCTCTGTGTGCCTCGGTCGTATGCAGTCCTGATTGTGGCGCTCACCTGCACGGCGCCAAACACGCATACGACCATCATTGGCACCAAGGCAGAAGCGACTCTCATCGCTGAAGACGACACGTCTCCATTCGTCCCTCCGTTCACGTCTGTCGCGACACCACTGGAGGCGGGCTGCACGATGTTGGGGCGTGAGCGGAAGACGGCCTAACGGTGTGCGGGACCGTAGCCCAGCTTCATGGAGACGGTTGCGAATGGTCCTCGCCGATACCCCAGGAGCAACAGTGTCCCTAATTTGCTGGGAAGTGGCGGTGCGGTCCCCTACGGCACTGCGTAGGATCCTACGGTCTTGGCGTGCATCCGTGTGTCGCTGAGGTCCGGTCCCAGGTCGACGGGCACGTGCACCTTCCGCCGACCACTGGCGACAACATCGATGTACTGTGGAGATCTCACGCCCCACGTGTTGAGCAATTCGGCGGTACGTCCACCAGGCCTCCCGCGTGCCCACTATACGGCCTCGCTCCAAGTCCGTCAACTGCACATACGGTTCACGTCCACGCTGTCGCGACGTGCTACCAGTGTTAAAGACTGCGATTGAGCTCCGTATGCCACGGCAAACTGGCTGACACTGACGGCGGCGGTGCACAAATGCTGCGCAGCTAGCGGCATTCGACGGCCAATACCGCGGTTCCTGGTGTGTCCGCTGTGCCGTGCGTGTGATCATTGCTTGTACAGCCCTCTCGCAGTGTCCGGAGCAAGTATGGTGGGTCTGACACACCGGTGTCAATGTGTTCCTTTTTCCATTTCCAGGAGTGCAGATTGCGATGCTTCACTTCAGGTTTAATGTATCCCTCTGACCTTCTTATTGACGATGAAACACAGATATTGCATCGGAAATAAAAACAAATGGCACAATGACGACTTAAGTACCAGAAAACTGACTCTTCTTACTATCTATGTTTTGAACCATTCCTGTGACACTAGTTATAGATTCCGATGCTTCTCTTCAGGATTACTGTATCCCTCTGACCTTCTTATCGACGATGAAACATAGAAATTGGATCGGAATTAAATAGAAAAGGAACAATGCCGACTTAAGTACAAGAAAATTGACTCTTCTAACTGTCTATGTTTTGAACCATTCCTGTGACACTAGTTATAGGTTCCGATGCTTCACTTCAGGTTTACTGTATCCCTCTGACCTTCTTATTGAAGATGAAACACAGATATTGCATCGGAATTAAATACAAAAGGCACAATGCCGACTTAAGTACTAGTAAATTGTCTCTTCTTACTGTCTACGTTTTGAACCATTCCTGTGACACTAGTTATAGATTCCGATGCTTCACTAGGGGTTTACTGTATCCCTCTGACCTTCTTATTGACGACGAAACACAGAAATTGCTTCGGAATTAAATACAAATGGCACAATGACGACATAAGTACAAGAAAACTGACTCTTCTTACTGTCTATGCTTTGAACCATTCCTGTGACACTAGTTATAGATTCCGATGCTTCACTTCAGGCTTACTGTATCCCTCTGACCTTCTTATTGACGACGAAACACAGAAATTGCTTCGTAATTAAATACAAAAGGCACAATGCCGACTTCAGTATAAGAAAACTGACTCATCTTACTGTCTATGTTTTGAACCATTCCTGTGACACTAGATATAGATTCCGATGCTTCACTTCAGGTTTACTGTATCCCTCTGACCTTCTTATTGACGATGAAACACAGAAATTGCATCGGAATTAAATACAAAAGGCACAATGCCGACTTATGTACAAGAAAACTGACTCTTCTTACTATCTATGTTTGAACCATTCATGTGACACTAGCTATAGATTCCGATGCTTCACTTAAGGTTTACTGTATCCCTCTGACCTTCTTATTGACGATGAAACACAGAAATTCCATCGGAATTAAATACAAGAGGCACAATGCCGACTTAAGTACAAGAAAACAGACTCTTCTTACTCTCTATGTTTTGAACCATTCCTGTGACACTAGTTATAGATTCCGATGCTTCACTTCAGGTTTACTGTATCCCTCTGACCATCTTATTGACGGTGAAACACAGAAATTGCATCGGAATTAATTAGAAAAGGCACAATACCGACTTAAGTACAAGAAATCTGACTCTTCTCACTGTCTATGTTTTGAACCATTCCTGTGACACTAGTTATAGATTCCGATGCTTCACCTCAGGTTTAATGTATCTCTCTGACCTTGTTATTGACGATGAACACTGCAATAGCATTGGAATTAAATATAAAAGGCACAATGCCGACTTAAGTACAAGAAACTGACTGTTCTTACTGTCTATGTTTTGAACGATTCCTGTGACACTAGTTATAGATTCTGCTGCTTCACTTCAGGTTTACTGTATCCCTCTGACCTTCTTATTGTCGATGAAACACAGAAATTGCATCGGAGTTAAATACAAAAGGCACAATGCCGACTTAAGTACAAGAAAACTGACTATTCTTACAGCCTATGTTTTGAACCATTCGTGTGACACTAGTTATAGATTCCGATGCTTCACTTCAGGTTTACAGTATCCCTCTGAGCTTCTTATTGACGATGAAACACAGATATTGCATCGGAATTAAATACAAATGGCACAATGCCGACTTAAGTACAAGAAAACTGACTCTTCTTACTGTCTATGATCTGAACCATTCCTGTGACAGTAGTTATAGATTCCGATGCTTCACTTCAGGTTTACTGTATCCCTCCGACCTTCTTATTGACCATAAAACACTGATATTGTATCGGAATTAAATGCAAAAGGCACAATGCCGACTTACGTATAAGAAAACTGACTCTTCTTACTGTCTATGTTTTGAACCATTCCTGTGACACTAGTTGTAGATTCCGATGCTTCACTTCAGGTTTACTGTATCCCTCTGACCTTCTTATTGACGATGAAACACAGGAATTGAATCGGAATTAAATACAAAAGGCACAATGCCAACTTAAGTACAAGAAAGTGCCTCTTATTACAGTCTATGTTTTGAACCATTCCTGTGACACTAGTTATAGATTCCGATGCTTCACTTCAGGTTCACTGTATCCCTCTGACCTTCTTATTGATGATGAAACACAGAAATTGCATCGGAATTAAATACAAAAGGCACAACGCCGACTTAAGTACAAGATAACTGACTCTTCTTACTGTCTATGTTTTGAATCATCCTGTGACACTAGTTATAGATTCCGATGCTTCACTTCAGGTTTACTGTAGCCCTTTGACCTCCTTATTGACGAAGAAACACAGAAATTGCATCGGAATTAATTACAAAAGGCACAAATCCGACTTAAGTACAAGAAAACTGACTCTTCCTACTGTCTATGTTTTGAACCATTCATGTGACACTAGTTATAAATTCCGATGCTTTACTCCAGGTTTACTGTATCCCTCTGACCTTCTTTTTGACGATGAAACGCAGATATCGCATCGGAATTACTTACAAAAAGCACAATACCGACTTAAGTACAAGAAAACTGACTCTTCTTACTGTCTAAGTTTTCAACCAATCCTGTGACACTAGTTATAGATTCCGATGCTTCACTTCAGGTTTACTGTATCCCTCTGACCTTCTTATTGACGATGAAACACAGATATTGCATCGGAATTAAATACAAAAGGCACAATGCCGACTTAAGTACAAGATAACTGACTCTTCTTACTGTCTATGATTGAACCATTCCCGTGACACTAGTTATAGATTCCGATGCTTCACTTCAGGTTTACTGTATCCTTCTGACCTTCTTATTGACGAAGAAACACAGAAATTGCATCGGAGTTAAATACAAAAGGCACAACGCCGACTTAAGTACTAGAAAACTGACTCATCTCACAGTCTATGATTTGAACCATTCCTGTGACACTAGTTATAGATTCCGATGCTTCACTTCAGGTTTACTGTATCCCTCTGACCTTCTTATTGACGATGGAACACAGAAATTGCATCGGAATTAAATACAAAAAGCACAATGCCGACTTAAGTACAAGAAAACTGACTCTTCTAACTCTCTATGCTTTGATCCATTCCTGTGACACTAGTTATAGATTCCGATGCTTCACTTCAGGTTTACTGTATCCCTCTGACCTTCTTATTGACGATGAAACATAGAAAGTGCATTGGAATTATATAGAATAGGAACTATGCTGACTTAAGTACAAAAATACTGAATCTTCTAACTGTCTATGTTTTGAACCATTCCTGTGACACTAGTTTTAGATTCCGATGCTTCACTTCAGGTTTACTGTATCCCTCTGACCTTCTTATTGAAGCTGAAACACAGATATTGCATCGGAATTAAATACAAAAGGCACAATGTCGACTTAAGTACAAGAAAACTGACTCTTCTTACTGTCTACGTTTTGATCCATTCCTGTGACACTAGTTATAGATTCCGACGCTTCACTTCAGGTTTACTGTATGCCTCTGACCCTCTTATTGACGACGAAACACAGAAATTGCTTCGGAATTAAATACAAAATTCACAATGCCGACTTAAGTACAAGAAAACTGACTCTTCTTGCTGTCTATGTTTTGAACCATTCCTGTGACACTAGATATAGATTCCGATGCTTCACTTCAGGTTTACTGTATCCCTCTGATCTTCTTATTGACGATGAAACGCAGAAATCGCATCGGAATTACATACAAAAGGCACAATGCCGACTTAAATACAAGAAAACTGACTCTTCTTACTGTCTATGTTTTGAACCATTCACGTGACACTAGTTTTAGCTTCCGATGCTTCACTTCATGTTTACTGTATCCATCAGACCTTCTTATTGACAATGAAACACAGAAATTGCATCGGAATTAAATTCAAAAGGCACAATGCCGACTTATGTACAAGAAAACTGACTCTTCTCACTGTCTATGTTTGAACCATTCATGTGACACTAGTTATAGATTCCGATGCTTCACTTAAGGTTTACTGTATCCCTCTGACATTTTTATTGACGATGAAACACAGAAGTTGCATCGGAATTGAATACAAAAGCACAATGACGACTTAAGTACAAGAAAACTGCCTCTTCTTACTGTCTACGATTGAACCATTCCTGTGACACCAGTTATGGATTCCGATGCTTCACTTCACGTTTACTGTATCCCTCTGACCTACTTATTGACGATGAAACACAGAAATTGCATCGGAATTAATTAGAAAAGGCACAATGCCGACTTCAGTACAAGAAAACTGACTCTTCTTACTGTCTATGTTTTGAACCATTCCTGTGACACTAGTTATAGATTCCGACGCTTCACCTCAGGTTTACTGTACCCCTCTGACCTTCTGATTGACGATGAAACACAGAAATTGCAACGGAATTAAATACAAAAGGCACAATGCCGACTTAAGTACAAGAAAACTGACTCTTCTTACTGTCTATGTTTTGAACCATTCCTGTGACACTAGTTAAAGATTTCGATGCTTCACATCAGGTTTACTGTATCCCTCTGACCTACTTATCGACGATGAAACACAGATATTGCATCGGAATTAAATACAAATGGCACAAAGACGACTTAAGTACTAGAAAACTGACTCTTCTTACTATCTATGTTTTGAACCATTCCTGTGACACTAGTTATAGATATCGATGCTTCTCTTAAGGTTTACTGTCTCCCTCTGACCTTCTTATTGACGATGAAACACAGAAATTGCATCGGAGTTAAATACAAAAGGCACAATGACGACTTAAGTACATGAAAACTGACTTTTCTTACAGTCTGTGTTTTGAACCATTCCTGTGACACTAGTTATAGATTCCGATGCTTCACTTCAGGTTTACTGTATCCCTCTGACCTTCTTATTGACGATGAAACACAGATATTGCATCGGAATTAAATTCAAAAGGCACAATGCCGACTTATGTACAAGAAAACTGACTCTTCTTACTGTCTATGTTTTGAACCATTCCTGTGACACTAGTTATAGATTCCGACGCTTCACCTCAGGTTTACTGTACCCCTCTGACCTTCTTATTAACGATGAAACACAGAAATCGCATCGGAATTACATACAAAAGGCACAATGCCGACTTAAATACAAGAAAACTGACTCTTCTTACTGTCTATGTTTTGAACCATTCACGTGACACTAGTTTTAGCTTCCGATGCTTCACTTCATGTTTACTGTATCCATCAGACCTTCTTATTGACAATGAAACACAGAAATTGCATCGGAATTAAATACAAAAGCACAATGCCGACTTAAGTACAAGAAAACTGCCTCTTCTTACTGTCTACGAGTGAACCATTCCTGTGACACTAGTTATGGATTCCGATGCTTCACTTCACGTTTACTGTATCCCTCTGACCTACTTATTGACGATGAAACACAGAAATTGCATCGGAATTAATTAGAAAAGGCACAATGCCGACTTACGTATAAGAAAACTGACTCTTATTACTGTCTATGTTTTGAACCATTCCTGTGACACTAGATTTAGATACGGATGCTTCACTTCAGGTTTACTGTATCCCTCTGACCTTCTTATTGACGATGAAACGCAGAAATCGCATCGGAATTAAATACAAAAGGCACAATGCCGACTTAAGTACAAGAAAACTGACTCTTCTTACTGTCTATGTTTTGAACCTTTCATAAGACACTAGTTATAGCTTCCGATGCTTCACTTCAGGTTTACGGTATCCATCAGACCTTCTTATTGACGATGAAGCACAGAAATTTCATCGGAATTAAATACAAAAGGCACAATGCCGTCTTATGTACAAGTAAACTGACTCTTCTTACTCTCTATGTTTTGAACCATTCGTGTGGCACTACTTATAGATTCCGATGCTTCACTTCAGGTTTACTGAATCCCTCTGACCTTCTTATTGACGATGAAACACAGAAATTGCATCGGAATTGATTAGAAAAGGCACAATGCCGACTTAAGTACAAGAAAACTGACTCTTCTTGCTGTCTATGTTTTGAACCATTCCTGTGACACTAGATATAGATTCCGATGCTTCACTTCAGGTTTACTGTATCCCTCTGATCTTCTTATTGACGATGAAACGCAGAAATCGCATCGGAATTACATACAAAAGGCACAATGCCGACTTAAATACAAGAAAACTGACTCTTCTTACTGTCTATGTTTTGAACCATTCACGTGACACTAGTTTTAGCTTCCGATGCTTCACTTCATGTTTACTGTATCCATCAGACCTTCTTATTGACAATGAAACACAGAAATTGCATCGGAATTAAATTCAAAAGGCACAATGCCGACTTATGTACAAGAAAACTGACTCTTCTGACTGTCTATGTTTGAACCATTCATGTGACACTAGTTATAGATTCCGATGCTTCACTTAAGGTTTACTGTATCCCTCTGACATTTTTATTGACGATGAAACACAGAAGTTGCATCGGAATTGAATACAAAAGCACAATGCCGACTTAAGTACAAGAAAACTGCCTCTTCTTACTGTCTACGATTGAACCATTCCTGTGACACTAGTTATGGATTCCGATGCTTCACTTCACGTTTACTGTATCCCTCTGACCTACTTATTGACGATGAAACACAGAAATTGCATCGGAATTAATTAGAAAAGGCACAATGCCGACTTCAGTACAAGAAAACTGACTCTTCTTACTGTCTATGTTTTGAACCATTCCTGTGACACTAGTTATAGTTTCCGACGCTTCACCTCAGGTTTACTGTACCCCTCTGACCTTCTTATTGACGATGAAACACAGAAATTGCAACGGAATTAAATACAAAAGGCACAATGCCGACTTAAGTACAAGAAAACTGACTCTTCTTACTGTCTATGTTTTGAACCATTCCTGTGACACTAGTTATAGATTCCGACGCTTCACCTCAGGTTTACTGTACCCCTCTGACCTTCTTATTGACGATGAAACACAGATATTGCATCGGAATTAAATACAAATGGCACAAAGACGACTTAAGTACTAGAAAACTGACTCTTCTTACTATCTATGTTTTGAACCATTCCTGTGACACTAGTTATAGATATCGATGCTTCTCTTAAGGTTTACTGTCTCCCTCTGACCTTCTTATTGACGATGAAACACAGAAATTGCATCGGAGTTAAATACAAAAGGCACAATGACGACTTAAGTACATGAAAACTGACTTTTCTTACAGTCTGTGTTTTGAACCATTCCTGTGACACTAGTTATAGATTCCGATGCTTCACTTCAGGTTTACTGTATCCCTCTGACCTTCTTATTGACGATGAAACACAGATATTGCATCGGAATTAAATTCAAAAGGCACAATGCCGACTTATGTACAAGAAAACTGACTCTTCTTACTGTCTATGTTTTGAACCATTCCTGTGACACTAGTTATAGATTCCGACGCTTCACCTCAGGTTTACTGTACCCCTCTGACCTTCTTATTAACGATGAAACACAGAAATCGCATCGGAATTACATACAAAAGGCACAATGCCGACTTAAATACAAGAAAACTGACTCTTCTTACTGTCTATGTTTTGAACCATTCACGTGACACTAGTTTTAGCTTCCGATGCTTCACTTCATGTTTACTGTATCCATCAGACCTTCTTATTGACAATGAAACACAGAAATTGCATCGGAATTAAATACAAAAGCACAATGCCGACTTAAGTACAAGAAAACTGCCTCTTCTTACTGTCTACGATTGAACCATTCCTGTGACACTAGTTATGGATTCCGATGCTTCACTTCACGTTTACTGTATCCCTCTGACCTACTTATTGACGATGAAACACAGAAATTGCATCGGAATTAATTAGAAAAGGCACAATGCCGACTTACGTATAAGAAAACTGACTCTTATTACTGTCTATGTTTTGAACCATTCCTGTGACACTAGATTTAGATACGGATGCTTCACTTCAGGTTTACTGTATCCCTCTGACCTTCTTATTGACGATGAAACGCAGAAATCGCATCGGAATTAAATACAAAAGGCACAATGCCGACTTAAGTACAAGAAAACTGACTCTTCTTACTGTCTATGTTTTGAACCTTTCATAAGACACTAGTTATAGCTTCCGATGCTTCACTTCAGGTTTACTGTATCCATCAGACCTTCTTATTGACGATGAAGCACAGAAATTTCATCGGAATTAAATACAAAAGGCACAATGCCGTCTTAAGTACAAGTAAACTGACTCTTCTTACTCTCTATGTTTTGAACCATTCGTGTGGCACTACTTATAGATTCCGATGCTTCACTTCAGGTTTACTGAATCCCTCCGACCTTCTTATTGACGATGAAACACAGAAATTGCATCGGAATTGATTAGAAAAGGCACAATGCCGACTTAAGTACAAGAAAACAGACCCTTCTTACTGTCTATGTTTTGAACCATTCCTGTGACACTAGTTATAGATTCCGATGCTTCACCTCAGGTTTACTGTATCCCTCTGACCTTCTTACTGACGATGAAACACAGAAATTGCTACGGAATTAAATACAGAAGGCACAATGCCGACTTAAGTACAAGAAAACCGACTCTTCTTACTGTCTATGCTTTGAACCATACCTGTGACACTAGATAAAGATTCCGATGCTTCACTTCAGGTTTACTGTATCCCTCTGACCTTCTCATTGACGATGAAACACAGAAATTGCATCGGAATTAAATACAAGAGGCACATTGCCGACTTAAGGACAAGAAAACTGACTCTTCTTACTATCTATGGTTTGAACCATTCCTGTGACACTAGTTATAGATTCCGATGGTTCACTTCAATTTAACTGTATCCCTCTGACCTTCTTATTGACGATGAAACACAGAAATTACATCGGAATTAAATACAAAAGGCACAATGCCGACTGAAGTACAAGATAACTGACTCTTCTTACTGTCTATGTTTTGAACCATTCATGTGACTCTAGTTATAGGTTCCGATGCTTCACTTCAGGTTTACTGTATACCTTTGACCTTCTTATTGACGATGAAACACAGAAATTGCATTGGAATTAAATGCAAAAGGCACAATGCCCACTTAAGTACAAGAAAACTGACGCTTCTCACTGTCTATGCTTTGAACCATTCATGTGACACTAGTTATAGATTCCGATGCTTTACTTCAGGATTACTGTATCCCTCTGACGTTTTTATTGACGATGAAACACAGAAATTGCATCGGAATTAGTTACAAAAGTCACAATGCCGACTTAAGTACAAGAAAACTGACTCTTCTTACTATCTATGTTTTGAACCATTCCTGTGACACTAGTTATAGATTCCGATGCTTCACTTCAGGTTTACTGTATCCCTCTGACCTTCTTATTGACGATGAAACACAGATATTGCATCGGAATTAAATACGAATGGCACAATGACGACATAAGTACAAGAAAACTGAGTATTCTTACTGTCTATGTTTGAACCATTCCTGTGACACTAGTTATAGTTTCCGATGCTTCACTTCGGGTTTACTGTATCCCTGTGACCTTCTTATTGACGATGAAACATAGAAATTGCATCGGAATTAAATAGAAAAGGAACAATGCCGACTTAAGTAGAAGAAAACTGACTCTTCTAATTGTCTATGTTTTGAACCATTCCTGTGACACTAGTTAAAGATTCCGATGCTTCACTTCAGGTTTACTGTATCCCTCTGACCTTCTTATTGAAGATGACACACAGATATTGCATCGGAATTAAATACAAAAGGCACAATGCCGACTTAAGTACAAGAAAACTGACTCTTCTTACTGTCTACGTTTTGAACCATTCCTGTGACACTAGTTATAGATTCCGATGCTTCACTTCAGGTTTACTGTATCCCTCTGACCTTCTTATTGACGACGAAACACAGAAATTGCATCGGAATTAAATACAAAAGGCACAATGCCGACTTAAGTACAAGAAAACTGACTCTTATTACTGTCTATGTTTTGAACCATTCCTGTGACACTAGATTTAGATACGGATGCTTCACTTCAGGTTTACTGTATCCCTCTGACCTTCTTATTGACGATGAAACGCAGAAATCGCATCGGAATTAAATACAAAAGGCACAATGCCGACTTAAGTACAAGAAAACTGACTCTTCTTACTGTCTATGTTTTGAACCTTTCATAAGACACTAGTTATAGCTTCCGATGCTTCACTTCAGGTTTACTGTATCCATCAGACCTTCTTATTGACGATGAAGCACAGAAATTTCATCGGAATTAAATACAAAAGGCACAATGCCGTCTTAAGTACAAGTAAACTGACTCTTCTTACTCTCTATGCTTTGAACCATTCGTGTGGCACTACTTATAGATTCCGATGCTTCACTTCAGGTTTACTGAATCCCTCTGACCTTCTTATTGACGATGAAACACAGAAATTGCATCGGAATTGATTAGAAAAGGCACAATGCCGACTTAAGTACAAGAAAACTGACTCATCTTACTGTCTATGTTTTGAACCATTCCTGTGACACTAGTTATAGATTCCGATGCTTCACCTCAGGTTTACTGTATCCCTCTGACCTTCTTACTGACGATGAAACACAGAAATTGCTACGGAATTAAATACAGAAGGCACAATGCCGACTTAAGTACAAGAAAACCGACTCTTCTTACTGTCTATGTTTTGAACCATTCCTGTGACACTAGATAAAGATTCCGATGCTTCACTTCAGGTTTACTGTATCCCTCTGACCTTCTCATTGACGATGAAACACAGAAATTGCATCGGAATTAAATACAAGAGGCACATTGCCGACTTAAGGACAAGAAAACTGACTCTTCTTACTATCTATGGTTTGAACCATTCCTGTGACACTAGTTATAGATTCCGATGGTTCACTTCAATTTAACTGTATCCCTCTGACCTTCTTATTGACGATGAAACACAGAAATTACATCGGAATTAAATACAAAAGGCACAATGCCGACTGAAGTACAAGATAACTGACTCTTCTTACTGTCTATGTTTTGAACCATTCATGTGACTCTAGTTATAGGTTCCGATGCTTCACTTCAGGTTTACTGTATACCTCTGACCTTCTTATTGACGATGAAACACAGAAATTGCATTGGAATTAAATGCAAAAGGCACAATGCCCACTTAAGTACAAGAAAACTGACGCTTCTCACTGTCTATGCTTTGAACCATTCATGTGACACTAGTTATAGATTCCGATGCTTCACTTCAGGATTACTGTATCCCTCTGACGTTTTTATTGACGATGAAACACAGAAATTGCATCGGAATTAGTTACAAAAGGCACAATGCCGACTTAAGTACAAGAAAACTGACTCTTCTTACTATCTATGGTTTGAACCATTCCTGTGACACTAGTTAAAGATTCCGGATCTTCACTTCAGGTTTACTGTCTCCCTCTGACCTTCTCATTGACGATGAAACACAGAAATTGCATGGGAATTAAATACAAAAGGCACAATGCCGACTTAAGTACAAGAAAACTGACTCTTCTTACTGTCTATGTTTTGAACCATTCCTGTGACACTAGTTATAGATTCCGATGCTTCCCCTCAGGTTCACTGTATCCCTCTGACCTTCTTATTGTCGATGAAACAAAGAAAATGCATCGGAATAAAATACAAAAAGCACAATGCAGACTTAAGTAAAAGAAAACTGACTCTTCATACTATCTATGTTTTGAACCATTCCTGTGACACTAGTTATAGATTCCAATGCTTCACTTCAGGTTTACTGTATCTATCTGACCTTCTTATTGACGATAAATCACAGAATTTGCATCGGAATTAAATAGAAAATGCACAATGCCGACTTAAGTACAAGAATATTGACTCTTCTTACTGTCTATGTTTTGAACCATTCCTGTGAAACTAGTAATAGATTCCGATGCTTCACCTCAGGTTTACTGTATCCCTCTGACCTTCTTATTGACGATGAAACACAGAAACTGCAACAGAATTAAATACAAGAGGCACAATGCCGTCTTAAGTACAACAAAACTGACTCTTCTTACTGTCTATGTTTGATCCATTCCTGTGACACTAGTTAAAGATTCCGATGCTTCACTTCAGGTTTACTGTATCCCTCTGACCTTCTTATTGACGACGAAACACAGAAATTGCATCGGAATTAAATACAAAAGGCACAATGCCGACTTAAGTACATGAAAACAGAATCCTCTTACTGTCTATGTTTTGAACCATTCCTGTGACACTAGTGATAGATTCCGATGCTTCCCCTCAGATTCACTGTATCCCTCTGACCTTCTTATTGACGATGAAACACAGGAATTTCATCGGAATTAAATACAAAAGGCACAATGCCGACTTAAGTACAAGTAAACTGACTCTTATTACTGTCTACGTTTGAACCATTCCTGTGACACTAGTTATAGTTTCCGATGCTTCCCCTCAGGTTCACTGTATCCCTCTGACCTTCTTATTTACGATGAAACACAGAAATTTCATCGGAATTAAATACAAAAGGCACAATGCCGACTTAAGTACAAGAAAACTGACTCTTCTTACTGTCTATGGTTTGAACCATTCCTGTGACACTAGTTATAGATTCCGATGCTTCACCTCTGGTTTACTGTAGCCCTCTGACTTTCTTATTGACGATGAAACACATAAATTGCTACGGAATTAAATACAAAAGGCTCAATGCCGACTTAAGTACAAGAAAACTGACTCTTCTTACTGTCTATGTTTTGAACCATTCCTGTGACACTAGTTAAAGATTCCGATGCTTCACTACAGGTTTACTGTCTCCCTCTGACCTCCTCATTGACGATGAAACACACAAATTGCATCGGAATTAAATACAAAAGGCACAATGCCGACTTAAGTACAAGAAAACTGACTCTTCTTACTGTCTATGTTTTGAACCATTCCTGTGACACTAGTTATAGATTCCGATGCTTCACTTCAGGTTTACTGTATCCCTGTGACCTTCTTATTGAAAATGAAACACATAAATTGCATCTTAATTAAATACAAAAGGCACAATGCCGAGTTAAGTACAAGAAAACTGATTCTTCTTACTCTCTATGTTTTGAACCATTCATGTGACACTAATTATAGATTTCGATGCTTCACTTCAGGTTTACTGTTTCCCTCTGACCTTCTTATTGACGATGAAACACAGAAATTGCATCGGAATTAAATACAAATGGCACAATGCCGACTTAAGTACAAGAAAACTGACTCTTCTTACAGTCTATGTTTTGAACCATTCCTGGGACACTAGTTATAGATTCTGCTACTTCCTTCAGGTTTACTGTATCCCTCTGACCTTCTTATTGTCGATGAAACACAGAAATTGCATCGGAATTAATTACGAAATGCACAATTCCGACTTAAGTACAAGAAAACTGACTCTTCTTACTGTCTATGTTTTGAACCATTCCTGTGACACTAGTTATAGATTCCGATGCTTCACTTCAGGTTTACTGTATCCCTGTGACCTTCTTATTGAAAATGAAACACATAAATTGCATCGTAATTAAATACAAAAGGCACAATGCCGACTTAAGTACAAGAAAACTGATTCTTCTTACTCTCTATGTTTTGAACCATTCATGTGACACTAATTATAGATTTCGATGCTTCACTTCAGGTTTACTGTTTCCCTAAGACCTTCTTATTGACGATGAAACGCAGAAATCGCATCGGTATTAAATACAAAAGGCACAATGACGACTTAAGTAGGAGAAAACTGGCTCTTCTTACTGTCTATGATTGAACCATTCCTGTGACACTAGTTAGACACTCCTGGAAATTGAAATAAGAACACCGTGAATTCATTGTCCCAGGAAGGGGAAACTTTATTGACACATTCCTGGGGTCAGATACATCACATGATCACACTGACAGAACCACAGGCACATAGACACAGGCAACAGAGCATGCACAATGTCGGCACTAGTACAGTGTATATCCACCTTTCGCAGCAATGCAGGCTGCTATTCTCCCATGGAGACGATCGTAGAGATGCTGGATGTAGTCCTGTGGAACGGCTTGCCATGCCATTTCCACCTGGCGCCTCAGTTGGACCAGCGTTCGTGCTGGACGTGCAGACCGCGTGAGACGACGCTTCATCCAGTCCCAAACATGCTCAATGGGGGACAGATCCGGAGATCTTGCTGGCCAGGGTAGTTGACTTACACCTTCTAGAGCACGTTGGGTGGCACGGGATACATGCGGACGTGCATTGTCCTGTTGGAACAGCAAGTTCCCTTGCCGGTCTAGGAATGGTAGAACGATGGGTTCGATGACGGTTTGGATGTACCGTGCACTATTCAGTGTCCCCTCGACGATCACCAGTGGTGTACGGCCAGTGTAGGAGATCGCACCCCACACCATGATGCCGGGTGTTGGCTCTGTGTGCCTCGGTCATATGCAGTCCTGATTGTGGCGCTCACCTGCACGGCGCCAAACACGCATACGACCATCATTGGCACCAAGGCAGAAGCGACTCTCGTCGCTGAAGACGACACGTCTCCATTCGTCCCTCCATTCACGCCTGTCGCGACACCACTGGAGGCGGGCTGCACGATGTTGGGCCGTGAGCGGAAGACGGCCTAACGGTGTGCGGGACCGTAGCCCAGCTTCATGGAGACGGTTGCGAATGGTCCTCGCCGATACCCCAGGAGCAACAGTGTCCCTAATTTGCTGGGAAGTGGCGGTGCGGTCCCCTACGGCACTGCGTAGGATCCTACGGTCTTGGCGTGCATCCGTGTGTCGCTGCGGTCCGGTCCCAGGTCGACGGGCACGTGCACCTTCCGCCGACCACTGGCGACAACATCGATGTACTGTGGAGATCTCACGCCCCACGTGTTGAGCAATTCGGCGGTACGTCCACCAGGCCTCCCGCGTGCCCACTATACGGCCTCGCTCCAAGTCCGTCAACTGCACATACGGTTCACGTCCACGCTGTCGCGACGTGCTACCAGTGTTAAAGACTGCGATTGAGCTCCGTATGCCACGGCAAACTGGCTGACACTGACGGCGGCGGTGCACAAATGCTGCGCAGCTAGCGGCATTCGACGGCCAACACCGCGGTTCCTGGTGTGTCCGCTGTGCCGTGCGTGTGATCATTGCTTGTACAGCCCTCTCGCAGTGTCCGGAGCAAGTATGGTGGGTCTGACACACCGGTGTCAATGTGTTCCTTTTTCCATTTCCAGGAGTGCAGATTGCGATGCTTCACTTCAGGTTTAATGTATCCCTCTGACCTTCTTATTGACGATGAAACACAGATGTTGCATCGGAAATAAATACAAATGGCACAATGACGACTTAAGTACCAGAAAACTGACTCTTCTTACTATCTATGTTTTGAACCATTCCTGTGACACTAGTTATAGATTCCGATGCTTCTCTTCAGGTTTACTGTATCCCTCTGACCTTCTTATTGACGATGAAACACAGATATTGCGTCGGAATTAAATACAAAAGGCACAATGCCGACTTAAGTACAAGAAAACTGACTCTTCTTACTGTCTATTCTTTGATCCATACCTGTGACACTAGTTATAGATTCCGATGCTTCACTACAGGTTTACTGTATCCCTCTGACCTTCTTATTGACGATGAAACATAGAAATTGCATCGGAAATAAATAGAAAAGGAACAATGCCGACTTAAGTACAAGAAAATTGACTCTTCTAACTGTCTATGTTTTGAACCATTCCTGTGACACTAGTTATAGATTCCGATGCTTCACTTCAGGTTTACTGTATCTCTCTGACCTTCTTATTGAAGATGAAACACAGATATTGCATCGGAATTAAATACAAAAGGCACAATGTCGACTTAAGTACTAGTAAACTGTCTCTTCTTACTGTCTACGTTTTGAACCATTCCTGTGACACTAGTTATAGATTCCGATGCTTCACTTCAGGTTTACTGTATCCCTTTGACCTTCTTATTGACGACGAAACACAGAAATTGCTTCGTAATTAAATACAAAAGGCACAATGCCGACTTCAGTATAAGAAAACTGACTCTTCTTACTGTCTATGTTTTGAACCATTCCTGTGACACTAGATGTAGATTCCGATGCTTCACTTCAGGTTTACTGTATCCCTCTGACCTTCTTATTGACGATGAAACACAGAAATTGCATCGGAATGAAATATAAAAGGCACAATGCCGACTTAAGTACAAGAAAACAGACTCTTCTCACTGTCTATGTTTTGAACCATTCCTGTGACACTAGTTATAGATTCCGATCCTTCACCTCAGGTTTACTGTATCTCTCTGACCTTGTTATTGACGATGAAACGCAGAAATTGCAACGGAATTAAATACAAAAGGCACAATGCCGACTTAAGTACAAGAAAACTGACTATTCTTACTGTCTATGTTTTGAACCAGTCCTGTGACACTAGTTAAAGTTTCCGATGCTTCACTTCAGGTTTACTGTATCCCTTTGAAATTCTTATTGACAATGAAACACAGATATTGCATCGGAATAAAATACAAAAAGCACAATGCAAACTTAAGTTCAAGAAAACTGACTCTTCTTACTGTCTTTGTGTTGAACCATTAATGTGACACTAGTTATTGATTCCGATGCTTCACTTCAGGTTTACTGTATCCCTCTGACCTTCTATTTTGACGATGAACACTGCAATAGCATTGGAATTAAATATAAAAGGCACAATGCCGACTTCAGTACAAGAAAACTGACTGTTCTTACTGTCTATGTTTTGAACGATTCCTGTGACACTAGTTATAGATTCTGCTGCTTCACTTCAGGTTTACTGTATCCCTCTGACCTTCTTATTGTCGATGAAACACAGAAATTGCATCGGAGTTAAATACAAAAGGCACAATGCCGACTTAAGTACAAGAAAACTGACTATTCTTACAGCCTATGTTTTGAACCATTCGTGTGACACTAGTTAAGGGATTCCGATGCTTCACTTCAGGTTTACAGTATCCCTCTGAGCTTCTTATTGACGATAAACACAGATATTGCATCGGAATTAAATACAAATGGCACAATGCCGACTTAAGTACAAGAAAACTGACTCTTCTTACTGTCTATGATCTGAACCATTCCTGTGACAGTAGTTATAGATTCCGATGCTTCACTTCAGGTTTACTGTATCCCTCTGACCTTCTTATTGACCATAAAACACTGATATTGTATCGGAATTAAATGCAAAAGGCACAATGCCGACTTACGTATAAGAAAACTGACTCTTCTTACTGCCTATGTTTTGAACCATTCCTGTGACACTAGTTGTAGATTCCGATGCTTCACTTCAGGTTTACTGTATCCCTCTGACCTTCTTATTGACGATGAAACACAGGAATTGAATCGGAATTAAATACAAAAGGCACAATGACAACTTAAGTACAAGAAAGTGCCTCTTATTACTGTCTATGTTTTGAACCATTCCTGTGACACTAGTTATAGATTCCGATGCTTCACTTCAGGTTCACTGTATCCCTCTGACCTTCTTATTGATGATGAAACACAGAAATTGCATCGGAATTAAATACAAATGGCACAATGCCGACTTAAGTACAAGAAAACTGACTCTTCTTACTGTCTATGATCTGAACCATTCCTGTGACAGTAGTTATAGATTCCGATGCTTCACTTCAGGTTTACTGTATCCCTCTGACCTTCTTATTGACCATAAACACTGATATTGTATCGGAATTAAATGCAAAAGGCACAATGCCGACTTACGTATAAGAAAACTGACTCTTCTTACTGTCTATGTTTTGAATCATCCTGTGACACTAGTTATAGATTCCGATGCTTCACTTCAGGTTTACTGTATCCCTTTGACCTCCTTATTGACGAAGAAACACAGAAATTGCATCGGAATTAATTACAAAAGGCACAAATCCGACTTAAGTACAAGAAAACTGACTCTTCCTACTGTCTATGTTTTGAACCATTCATGTGACACTAGTTATAAATTCCGATGCTTTACTCCAGGTTTACTGTATCCCTCTGACCTTCTTATTGACGATGAAACACAGAAATTGCTTCGGAAATATATACAATAAACACAATACCGACTTAAGTACAAGATAACTGATTCTTCCTACTGTCTATACTTTGATCCATTCCTGTGACACTAGTTATAGATTGCGATGCTTCACTTTAGGTATACTGTATCCCTCTGACCTTCTTTTTGACGATGAAACGCAGATATCGCATCGGAATTACTTACAAAAAGCACAATACCGACTTAAGTACAAGAAAACTGACTCTTCTTACTGTCTAAGTTTTCAACCAATCCTGTGACACTAGTTATAGATTCCGATGCTTCACTTCAGGTTTACTGTATCCCTGTGACCTTCTTATTGACGATGAAACACAGATATTGCATCGGAATTAAATACAAAAGGCACAATGCCGACTTAAGTACAAGATAACTGACTCTTCTTACTGTCTATAATTGAACCATTCCCGTGACACTAGTTATAGATTCCGATGCTTCACTTCAGGTTTACTGTATCCTTCTGACCTTCTTATTGACGAAGAAACACAGAAATTGCATCGGAGTTAAATACAAAAGGCACAACGCCGACTTAAGTACTAGAAAACTGACTCATCTCACAGTCTATGATTTGAACCATTCCTGTGACACTAGTTATAGATTCCGATGCTTCACTTCAGGTTTACTGTATCCCTCTGACCTTCTTATTGACGATGGAACAATGAAATTGCATCGGAATTAAATACAAAAGGCACAATGCCGACTTAAGTACAAGAAAACTGACTCTTCTTACTGTCTATGTTTTGAATCATCCTGTGACACTAGTTATAGATTCCGATGCTTCACTTCAGGTTTACTGTATCCCTTTGACCTCCTTATTGACGAAGAAACACAGAAATTGCATCGGAATTAATTACAAAAGGCACAAATCCGACTTAAGTACAAGAAAACTGACTCTTCCTACTGTCTATGTTTTGAACCATTCATGTGACACTAGTTATAAATTCCGATGCTTTACTCCAGGTTTACTGTATCCCTCTGACCTTCTTATTGACGATGAAACACAGAAATTGCTTCGGAAATATATACAATAAACACAATACCGACTTAAGTACAAGATAACTGATTCTTCCTACTGTCTATACTTTGATCCATTCCTGTGACACTAGTTATAGATTGCGATGCTTCACTTTAGGTATACTGTATCCCTCTGACCTTCTTTTTGACGATGAAACGCAGATATCGCATCGGAATTACTTACAAAAAGCACAATACCGACTTAAGTACAAGAAAACTGACTCTTCTTACTGTCTAAGTTTTCAACCAATCCTGTGACACTAGTTATAGATTCCGATGCTTCACTTCAGGTTTACTGTATCCCTGTGACCTTCTTATTGACGATGAAACACAGATATTGCATCGGAATTAAATACAAAAGGCACAATGCCGACTTAAGTACAAGATAACTGACTCTTCTTACTGTCTATAATTGAACCATTCCCGTGACACTAGTTATAGATTCCGATGCTTCACTTCAGGTTTACTGTATCCTTCTGACCTTCTTATTGACGAAGAAACACAGAAATTGCATCGGAGTTAAATACAAAAGGCACAACGGCGACTTAAGTACTAGAAAACTGACTCATCTCACAGTCTATGATTTGAACCATTCCTGTGACACTAGTTATAGATTCCGATGCTTCACTTCAGGTTTACTGTATCCCTCTGACCTTCTTAATGACGATGGAACAATGAAATTGCATCGGAATTAAATACAAAAGGCACAATGCCGACTTAAGTACAAGAAAACTGACTCTTCTAACTCTCTATGCTTTGATCCATTCCTGTGACACTAGTTATAGATTCCGATGCTTCACTTTAGGTTTACTGTATCCCTCTGACCTTCTTATTGACGATGAAACATAGAAAGTGCATTGGAATTATATAGAAAAGGAACTATGCTGACTTAAGTACAAAAATACTGAATCTTCTAACTGTCTATGTTTTGAACCATTCCTGTGACACTAGTTTTAGATTCCGATGCTTCACTTCAGGTTTACTGTATCCCTCTGACCTTCTTATTGACGATGAAACGCAGAAATCGCATCGGAATTACATACAAAAGGCACAATGCCGACTTAAATACAAGAAAACTGACTCTTCTTACTGTCTATGTTTTGAACCATTCACGTGACACTAGTTTTAGCTTCCGATGCTTCACTTCATGTTTACTGTATCCATCAGACCTTCTTATTGACAATGAAACACAGAAATTGCATCGGAATTAAATTCAAAAGGCACAATGCCGACTTATGTACAAGAAAACTGACTCTTCTCACTGTCTATGTTTGAACCATTCATGTGACACTAGTTATAGATTCCGATGCTTCACTTAAGGTTTACTGTATCCCTCTGACATTCTTATTGATGATGAAACACAGAAGTTGCATCGGAATTAAATACAAAAGGCACAATGCCGACTTAAGTACAAGAAAACAGCCTCTTCTTACTGTCTACGATTGAACCATTCCTGTGACACTAGTTATGGATTCCGATGCTTCACTTCAGGTTTACTGTATCCCTCTGACCTACTTATTGACGATGAAACACAGAAATTGCATCGGAATTAATTAGAAAAGGCACAATGCCGACTTCAGTACAAGAAAACTGACTCTTCTTACTGTCTATGTTTTGAACCATTCCTGTGACACTAGTTATAGATTCCGACGCTTCACCTCAGGTTTACTGTACCCCTCTGACCTTCTTATTGACGATGAAACACAGAAATTGCAACGGAATTAAATACAAAAGGCACAATGCCGACTTAAGTACAAGAAAACTGACTCTTCTTACTGTCTATGTTTTGAACCATTCCTGTGACACTAGTTAAAGATTCCGATGCTTCACATCACGTTTACTGTATCCCTCTGACCTACTTATTGACGATGAAACACAGATATTGCATCGGAATTAAATACAAATGGCACAAAGACGACTTAAGTACTAGAAAACTGACTCTTCTTACTATCTATGTTTTGAACCATTCCTGTGACACTAGTTGTAGATATCGATGCTTCTCTTAAGGTTTACTGTCTCCCTCTGACCTTCTTATTGACGATGAAACACAGAAATTGCATCGGAGTTAAATACAAAAGGCACAATGACGACTTAAGTACATGAAAACTGACTTTTCTTACAGTCTGTGTTTTGAACCATTCCTGTGACACTAGTTATAGATTCCGATGCTTCACTTCAGGTTTACTGTATCCCTCTGACCTTCTTATTGACGATGAAACACAGATATTGCATCGGAATTAAATACAAATGGCACAATGACGACATAAGTACAAGAAAACTGAGTATTCTTACTGTCTATGTTTTGAACCATTCCTGTGACACTAGTTATAGATTCCGATGCTTCATTTCGGGTTTACTGTATCCCTGTGACCTTCTTATTGACGATGAAACATAGAAATTGCATCGGAATTAAATAGAAAAGGAACAATGCCGACTTAAGTACAAGAAAACTGACTCTTCTAATTGTCTATGTTTTGAACCATTCCTGTGACACTAGTTAAAGATTCCGATGCTTCACTTCAGGTTTACTGTATCCCTCTGACCTTCTTATTGAAGATGAAACACAGATATTGCATCGGAATTAAATACAAAAGGCACAATGCCGACTTAAGTACAAGAAAACTGACTCTTCTTACTGTCTACGTTTTGAACCATTCCTGTGACACTAGTTATAGATTCCGATGCTTCACTTCAGGTTTACTGTATCCCTCTGACCTTCTTATTGACGACGAAACACAGAAATTGCATCGGAATTAAATACAAAAGGCACAATGCCGACTTAAGTACAAGAAAACTGACTCTTATTACTGTCTATGTTTTGAACCATTCCTGTGACACTAGATTTAGATACGGATGCTTCACTTCAGGTTTACTGTATCCCTCTGACCTTCTTATTGACGATGAAACACAGAAATTGCTTCGGAAATATATACAATAAACACAATACCGACTTAAGTACAAGATAACTGATTCTTCCTACTGTCTATACTTTGATCCATTCCTGTGACACTAGTTATAGATTGCGATGCTTCACTTTAGGTATACTGTATCCCTCTGACCTTCTTTTTGACGATGAAACGCAGATATCGCATCGGAATTACTTACAAAAAGCAGAATACCGACTTAAGTACAAGAAAACTGACTCTTCTTACTGTCTAAGTTTTCAACCAATCCTGTGACACTAGTTATAGATTCCGATGCTTCACTTCAGGTTTACTGTATCCCTGTGACCTTCTTATTGACGATGAAACACAGATATTGCATCGGAATTAAATACAAAAGGCACAATGCCGACTTAAGTACAAGATAACTGACTCTTCTTACTGTCTATAATTGAACCATTCCCGTGACACTAGTTATAGATTCCGATGCTTCACTGCAGGTTTACTGTATCCTTCTGACCTTCTTATTGACGAAGAAACACAGAAATTGCATCGGAGTTAAATACAAAAGGCACAACGCCGACTTAAGTACTAGAAAACTGACTCATCTCACAGTCTATGATTTGAACCATTCCTGTGACACTAGTTATAGATTCCGATGCTTCACTTCAGGTTTACTGTATCCCTCTGACCTTCTTATTGACGATGGAACAATGAAATTGCATCGGAATTAAATACAAAAGGCACAATGCCGACTTAAGTACAAGAAAACTGACTCTTCTAACTCTCTATGCTTTGATCCATTCCTGTGACACTAGTTATAGATTCCGATGCTTCACTTCAGGTTTACTGTATCCCTCTGACCTTCTTATTGACGATGAAACATAGAAAGTGCATTGGAATTATATAGAAAAGGAACTATGCTGACTTAAGTACAAAAATACTGAATCTTCTAACTGTCTATGTTTTGAACCATTCCTGTGACACTAGTTTTAGATTCCGATGCTTCACTTCAGGTTTACTGTATCCCTCTGACCTTCTTATTGACGATGAAACGCAGAAATCGCATCGGAATTACATACAAAAGGCACAATGCCGACTTAAATACAAGAAAACTGACTCTTCTTACTGTCTATGTTTTGAACCATTCACGTGACACTAGTTTTAGCTTCCGATGCTTCACTTCATGTTTACTGTATCCATCAGACCTTCTTATTGACAATGAAACACAGAAATTGCATCGGAATTAAATTCAAAAGGCACAATGCCGACTTATGTACAAGAAAACTGACTCTTCTCACTGTCTATGTTTGAACCATTCATGTGACACTAGTTATAGATTCCGATGCTTCACTTAAGGTTTACTGTATCCCTCTGACATTCTTATTGACGATGAAACACAGAAGTTGCATCGGAATTAAATACAAAAGGCACAATGCC
Organism: Schistocerca piceifrons; assembly: GCF_021461385.2. Lineage (NCBI taxonomy): Eukaryota > Metazoa > Arthropoda > Insecta > Orthoptera > Acrididae > Schistocerca > Schistocerca piceifrons. Next base: position 17,794 of record NW_025728999.1, on the reverse strand, counting down.
GACTTAAGTACAAGAAAACAGCCTCTTCTTACTGTCTACGATTGAACCATTCCTGTGACACTAGTTATGGATTCCGATGCTTCACTTCAGGTTTACTGTATCCCTCTGACCTACTTATTGACGATGAAACACAGAAATTGCATCGGAATTAATTAGAAAAGGCACAATGCCGACTTCAGTACAAGAAAACTGACTCTTCTTACTGTCTATGTTTTGAACCATTCCTGTGACACTAGTTGTAGATATCGATGCTTCTCTTAAGGTTTACTGTCTCCCTCTGACCTTCTTATTGACGATGAAACACAGAAATTGCATCGGAGTTAAATACAAAAGGCACAATGACGACTTAAGTACATGAAAACTGACTTTTCTTACAGTCTGTGTTTTGAACCATTCCTGTGACACTAGTTATAGATTCCGATGCTTCACTTCAGGTTTACTGTATCCCTCTGACCTTCTTATTGACGATGAAACACAGATATTGCATCGGAATTAAATACAAATGGCACAATGACGACATAAGTACAAGAAAACTGAGTATTCTTACTGTCTATGTTTTGAACCATTCCTGTGACACTAGTTATAGATTCCGATGCTTCATTTCGGGTTTACTGTATCCCTGTGACCTTCTTATTGACGATGAAACAGAGAAATTGCATCGGAATTAAATAGAAAAGGAACAATGCCGACTTAAGTACAAGAAAACTGACTCTTCTAATTGTCTATGTTTTGAACCATTCCTGTGACACTAGTTAAAGATTCCGATGCTTCACTTCAGGTTTACTGTATCCCTCTGACCTTCTTATTGAAGATGAAACACAGATATTGCATCGGAATTAAATACAAAAGGCACAATGCCGACTTAAGTACAAGAAAACTGACTCTTCTTACTGTCTACGTTTTGAACCATTCCTGTGACACTAGTTATAGATTCCGATGCTTCACTTCAGGTTTACTGTATCCCTCTGACCTTCTTATTGACGACGAAACACAGAAATTGCATCGGAATTAAATACAAAAGGCACAATGCCGACTTAAGTACAAGAAAACTGACTCTTATTACTGTCTATGTTTTGAACCATTCCTGTGACACTAGATTTAGATACGGATGCTTCACTTCAGGTTTACTGTATCCCTCTGACCTTCTTATTGACGATGAAACGCAGAAATCGCATCGGAATTAAATACAAAGGGCACAATGCCGCCTTAAGTACAAGAAAACTGACTCTTCTTACTGTCTATGTTTTGAACCTTTCATAAGACACTAGTTATAGCTTCCGATGCTTCACTTCAGGTTTACTGTATCCATCAGACCTTCTTATTGTCGATGAAGCACAGAAATTTCATCGGAATTAAATACAAAAGGCACAATGCCGTCTTAAGTACAAGAAAACTGACTCTTATTACTCTCTATGTTTTGAACCTTTCCTGTGACACTAGATTTAGATACGGATGCTTCACTTCAGGTTTACTGTATCCCTCTGACCTTCTTATTGACGATGAAACGCAGAAATCGCATCGGAATTAAATACAAAAGGCACAATGCCGACTTAAGTACAAGAAAACTGACTCTTCTTACTGTCTATGCTTTTGAACCTTTCATAAGACACTAGTTATAGGTTCCGATGCTTCACTTCAGGTTTACTGTATCCATCAGACCTTCTTATTGACGATGAAGGACAGAAATTTCATCGGAATTAAATACAAAAGGCACAATGCCGACTTAAGTACAAGAAAACCGACTCTTCTTACTGTCTATGTTTTGAACCATTCCTGTGACACTAGATAAAGATTCCGATGCTTCACTTCAGGTTTACTGTATCCCTCTGACCTTCTCATTGACGATGAAACACAGAAATTGCATCGGAATTAAATACAAGAGGCAAATTGCCGACTTAAGGACAAGAAAACTGACTCTTCTTACTATCTATGGTTTGAACCATTCCTGTGACACTAGTTATAGATTCCGATGGTTCACTTCAATTTAACAGTATCCCTCTGACCTTCTTATTGACGATGAAACACAGAAATTACATCGGAATTAAATACAAAAGGCACAATGCCGACTGAAGTACAAGATAACTGACTCTTCTTACTGTCTATGTTTTGAACCATTCATGTGACTCTAGTTATAGGTTCCGATGCTTCACTTCAGGTTTACTGTATACCTCTGACCTTCTTATTGACGATGAAACACAGAAATTGCATCGGAATTAAATGCAAAAGGCACAATGCCGACTTAAGTACAAGAAAACCGACTCTTCTTACTGTCTATGTTTTGAAGCATTCCTGTTACACTAGTTATAGAATCCGATGCTTCCCCTCAGGTTCACTGTATCCCTCTGACCTTCTTATTGTCGATGAAACAAAGAAAATGCATCGCAATAAAATACAAAAAGCACAATGCCGACTTAAGTAAAAGGAAACTGACTCTTCATACTGTCTATGTTTTGAACCATTCCTGTGACACTAGTTATAGATTCCAATGCTTCACTTCAGGTTTACTGTATCTATCTGACCTTCTTATTGACGATGAACCACAGAAACTGCAACAGAATTAAATACAAGAGGCACAATGCCGACTTAAGTACAACAAAACTGACTCTTCTTACTGTCTATGTTTGATCCATTCCTGTGACACTAGTTAAAGATTCCGATGCTTCACTTCAGGTTTACTGTATCCCTCTGACCTTCTTATTGACGACGAAACCTAGAAATTGCATCGGAATTAAATACAAAAGGCACAATGCCGACTTAAGTACAAGAAAACAGAATCCTCTTACTGTCTATGTTTTGAACCATTCCTGTGACACTAGTGATAGATTCCGATGCTTCCCCTCAGATTCACTGTATCCCTCTGACCTTCTTATTGACGATGAAACACAGGAATTTCATCGGAATTAAATACAAAAGGCACAATGCCGACTTAAGTACAAGTAAACTGACTCTTCTTACTGTCTATGTTTGAACCATTCCAGTGACTCTAGTTATAGTTTCCGATGCTTCCCCTCAGGTTCACTGTATCCCTCTGATCTTCTTATTTACGATGAAACACAGAAATTTCATCGGAATTAAATACAAAAGGCACAATGCCGACTTAAGTACAAGAAAACTGACCCTTCTTACTGTCTATGTTTTGAACCATTCCTGTGACTCTAGTTATAGATTCCGATGCTTCACTTCAGGTTTACTGTATCCCTGTGACCTTCTTATTGACAATGAAACACATAAATTGCATCGTAATTAAATACAAAAGGCACAATGCCGACTTAAGTACAAGAAAACTGATTCTTCTTACTCTCTATGTTTTGAACCATTCCTGTGACACTAGTTATAGATTCCGATGCTTCACTTCAGGTTTACTGTATCCCTCTGACCATCTTATTGACGATGAAACACAGAAATTGCATCGTAATTAAATACAAAAGCCACATTGCCGACTTAAGGACTAGAAAACTGACACTTCTTACTATCTATGGTTTGAACCATTCCTGTGACACTAGTTATAGAATCCGATGGTTCACTTCAGGTTTACTGTATCCCTCTGACCTTCTTATTGACGATGACACACAGAAATTGCATCGGAATTTAATACAAAGGCACAATGCCGACTGAAGTACAAGATAACTGACTCTTCTTACTGTCTCTGTTTTGAACCTTTCATGTGACTCTACTTATAGGTTCCGATGCTTCACTTCAGGTTTACTGTATCCCTCTGACCATCTTATTGACGATGAAACACAGAAATTGCATCGGAATTAAATGCAAAAGGCACAATTCCGACTTAAGGACAAGAAAACTGACGCTTCTCACTGTCTATGTTTTGAACCATTCATGTGACACTAGTTATAGATTCCGATGCTTCACTTCAGGATTACTGTATCCCTCTGACCTTTTTATTGACGATGAAACACAGAAATTGCATCGGAATTAATTACAAAAGGCACAATGCCGACTTAAGTACAAGAAAACTGACTCTTCTTACAGTCTATGTTTTGAACCATTCCTGTGACACTAGTTATAGATTCCGATGCTTCACTTCAGGTTTACTGTATCCCTGTGACCTTCTTATTGACAATGAAACACAAAAATTGCATCGTAATTAAATACGAAAGGCACAATCCCGACTTAAGTACAAGAAAACTGATACTTCTTACTCTTTATGTTTTTAACCATTCATGTGACACTAATTATAGATTTCGATGCTTAAATTCAGGTTTACTGTTTCCCTCTAACCTTCTTATTGACGATGAAACACAGAAATTGCATCGGAATTAAATGCAAAAGGCACAATGCCCACTTAAGTACAATAAAACTGACGCTTCTCACTGTCTATGCTTTGAACCATTCATGTGACACTAGTTATAGATTCCGATGCTTCACTTCAGGATTACTGTATCCCTCTGACATTTTTATTGACGATGAAACACAGAAATTGCATCGGAATTAGTTACAAAAGGCACAATGCCGACTTAAGTACAAGAAAACTGACTCTTCTTACTATCTATGGTTTGAACCATTCCTGTGACACTAGTTAAAGATTCCGGATCTTCACTTCAGGTTTACTGTCTCCCTCTGACCTTCTCATTGACGATGAAACACAGAAATTGCATGGGAATTAAATACAAATGGCACAATGCCGACTTAAGTACAAGAAAACTGACTCTTCTTACTGTCTATGTTTTGAACCATTCCTGTGACACTAGTTATAGATTCCGATGCTTCCCCTCAGGTTCACTGTATCCCTCTGACCTTCTTATTGTCGATGAAACAAAGAAAATGCATCGGAATAAAATACAAAAAGCACAATGCAGACTTAAGTACAAGAAAACAGACTCTTCATACTGTCTATGTTTTGAACCATTCCTGTGACACTAGTTATATATTCCAATGCTTCACTTCAGGTTTACTGTATCTATCTGACCTTCTTATTGACGATAAAACACAGAATTTGCATCGGAATTAAATAGAAAATGCACAATGCCGACTTAAGTACAAGAATACTGACTCTTCTTACTGTCTATGTTTTGAACCATTCCTGTGAAACTAGTTATAGATTCCGATGCTTCACCTCAGGTTTACTGTATCCCTCTGACCTTCTTATTGACGATGAAACACAGAAACTGCAACAGAATTAAATACAAGAGGCACAATGCCGACTTAAGTACAACAAAACTGACTCTTCTTACTGTCTATGTTTGATCCATTCCTGTGACACTAGTTAAAGATTCCTATGCTTCACTTCAGGTTTACTGTATCCCTCTGACCTTCTTATTGACGATGAAACACAGAAATTGCATCGGAATTAAATACAAAAGGCACAATTCCGACTTAAGTACAAGAAAACAGAATCCTCTTACTGTCTATGTTTTGAACCATTCCTCTGACACTAGAGATAGATTCCGATGCTTCCCCTCAGGTTCACTGTATCCCTCTGACCTTCTTATTGACGACGAAACACAGAAATTTCATGGGAATTAAATACAAAAGGCACAATGCCGACTTAAGTACAAGTAAACTGACTCTTCTTACTGTCTATGTTTGAACCATTCCTGTGACACTAGTTATAGTTTCCGATGCTTCCCCTCAGGTTCACTGTATCCCTCTGACCTTCTTATTGACGATGAAACACAGAAATTTCATCGGAATTAAATACAAAAGGCACAATGCCGACTTAAGTACAAGAAAACTGACTCTTCTTACTGTCTATGTTTTGAACCATTCCTGTGACACTAGTTATAGATTCCGATGCTTCACCTCTGGTTTACTGTAGCCCTCTGACCTTTTTATTGACGATGAAACACATAAATTGCTACGGAATTAAATACAAAAGGCTCAATGCCGACTTAAGTACAAGACAACTGACTCTTCTTACTGTCTATGTTTTGAACCATTCCTGTGACACTAGTTAAAGATTCCGATGCTTCACTACAGGTTTACTGTCTCCCTCTGACCTTCTCATTGACAATGAAACACACAAGTTGCATCGGAATTAAATACAAAAGGCACATTGCCTACTTAAGGACAAGAAAACTGACACTTCTTACTATCTATGGTTTGAACCATTCCTGTGACACTAGTTATAGAATCCGATGGTTCACTTCAGGTTTACTGTATCCCTCTGACCTTCTTATTGACGATGAAACACATAAATTGCATCGGAATTTAATACAAAAGGCACAATGCCGACTGAAGTACAAGATAACTGGCTCTTCTTACTGTCTATGTTTTGAACCTTTCATGTGACTCTAGTTATAGGTTCCGATGCTTCACTTCAGGTTTACTGTATCCCTCTGACCTTCTTATTGACGATGAAACACAGAAATTGCATCGGAATTAAATGCAAAAGGCACATTTCCGACTTCAGTACAAGATAACTGACGCTTCTCACTGTCTATGTTTTGAACCACTCATGTGACACTAGTTATAGATTCCGATGCTTCACTTCAGGATTACTGTATCCCTCTGACCTTTTTATTGACGATAAAACACAGAATTTGCATCGGAATTAAATAGAAAAGGCACAATGCCGACTTAAGTACAAGAAAACTGATTCTTCTTACTCTCTATGCTTTGAACCATTCATGTGACACTAGTTATAGATTCCAATGCTTCACTTCAGGTTTACTGTATCTATCTGACCTTCTTATTGACGATAAAACACAGAATTTGCATCGGAATTAAATAGAAAATGCACAATGCCGACTTAAGTACAAGAATACTGACTCTTCTTACTGTCTATGTTTTGAACCATTCCTGTGAAACTAGTTATAGATTCCGATGCTTCACCTCAGGTTTACTGTATCCCTCTGACCTTCTTATTGACAATGAAACACAGAAATTGCATCGGAATTAAATACAAAAGGCACAATGCCGACTTAAGTACAAGAAAACAGAATCCTCTTACTGTCTATGTTTTGAACCATTCCTGTGACACTAGTGATAGATTCCGAGGCTTCCCCTCAGGTTCACTGTATCCCTCTGACCTTCTTATTGACGATGAAACACAGGTACTGCAACGGAATTAAATACAAAAGGCACACTGCCGACCTAAGTACAAGAAAACTGACTCTTCTTAGTGTCTATCTTTTGATCCATTCCTGTGACACTAGTTATAGATACCGATGCTTCCCTTCAGGTTTACTGTATCCCTCTGACCTTCTTATTGACGATGAAACACAGAAATTGCATCGGAATTAAATACAAAAGGCACATTGCCGAGTTAAGGACTAGAAAACTGACACTTCTTACTATCTATGGTTTGAACCATTCCTGTGACACTAGTTATAGAATCCGATGGTTCACTTCAGGTTTACTGTATCCCTCTGACCTTCTTATTGACGATGAAACACAGAAATTGCATCGGAATTTAATACAAAAGGCACAATGCCGAATGAAGTACAAGATAACTGACTCTTCTTACTGTCTCTGTTTTGAACCTTTCATGTGACTCTAGTTATAGGTTCCGATGCTTCACTTCAGGTTTACTGTATCCCTCTGACCATCTTATTGACGATGAAACACAGAAATTGCATCGGAATTAAATGCAAAAGGCACAATTCCGACTTAAGGACAAGAAAACTGACGCTTCTCACTGTCTATGTTTTGAACCATTCATGTGACACTAGTTATAGATTCCGATGCTTCACTTCAGGATTACTGTATCCCTCTGACCTTTTTATTGACGATGAAACACATTAATTGCATCGGAATTAATTACAAAAGGCACAATGCCGACTTAAGTACAAGAAAACTGACTCTTCTTACTGTCTATGTTTTGAACCATTCCTGTGACACTAGTTATAGATTCCGATGCTTCACTTCAGGTTTACTGTATCCCTGTGACCTTCATATTGACAATGAAACACATAAATTGCATCGTAATTAAATACGAAAGGCACAATGCCGACTTAAGTACAAGAAAACTGATTCTTCTTACTCTCTATGTTTTTAACCATTCATGTGACACTAATTATAGATTTCGATGCTTAAATTCAGGTTTACTGTTTCCCTCTAACCTTCTTATTGACGATGAAACACAGAAATTGCATCGGAATTAAATGCAAAAGGCACAATGCCCACTTAAGTACAAGAAAACTGACGCTTCTCACTGTCTATGCTTTGAACCATTCATGTGACACTAGTTATAGATTCCGATGCTTCACTTCAGGATTACTGTATCCCTCTGACGTTTTTATTGACGATGAAACACAGAAATAGCATCGGAATTAGTTACAAAAGGCACAATGCCGACTTAAGTACAAGAAAACTGACTCTTCTTACTATCTATGGTTTGAACCATTCCTGTGACACTAGTTAAAGATTCCGGATCTTCACTTCAGGTTTACTGTCTCCCTCTGACCTTCTCATTGACGATGAAACACAGAAATTGCATGGGAATTAAATACAAATGGCACAATGCCGACTTAAGTACAAGAAAACTGACTCTTCTTACTGTCTATGTTTTGAACTATTCCTGTGACACTAGTTATAGATTCCGATGCTTCCCCTCAGGTTCACTGTATCCCTCTGACCTTCTTATTGTCGATGAAACAAAGAAAATGCATCGGAATAAAATACAAAAAGCACAATGCAGACTTAAGTACAAGAAAACAGACTCTTCATACTGTCTATGTTTTGAACCATTCCTGTGACACTAGTTATATATTCCAATGCTTCACTTCAGGTTTACTGTATCTATCTGACCTTCTTATTGACGATAAAACACAGAATTTGCATCGGAATTAAATAGAAAATGCACAATGCCGACTTAAGTACAAGAATACTGACTCTTCTTACTGTCTATGTTTTGAACCATTCCTGTGAAACTAGTTATAGATTCCGATGCTTCACCTCAGGTTTACTGTATCCCTCTGACCTTCTTATTGACGATGAAACACAGAAACTGCAACAGAATTAAATACAAGAGGCACAATGCCGACTTAAGTACAACAAAACTGACTCTTCTTACAGTCTATGTTTGATCCATTCCTGTGACACTAGTTAAAGATTCCGATGCTTCACTTCAGGTTTACTGTATCCCTCTGACCTTCTTATTGACGATGAAACACAGAAATTGCATCGGAATTAAATACAAAAGGCACAATTCCGACTTAAGTACAAGAAAACAGAATCCTCTTACTGTCTATGTTTTGAACCATTCCTGTGACACTAGAGATAGATTCCGATGCTTCCCCTCAGGTTCACTGTATCCCTCTGACCTTCTTATTGACGACGAAACACAGAAATTTCATGGGAATTAAATACAAAAGGCACAATGCCGACTTAAGTACAAGTAAACTGACTCTTCTTACTGTCTATGTTTGAACCATTCCTGTGACACTAGTTATAGTTTCCGATGCTTCCCCTCAGGTGCACTGTATCCCTCTGACCTTCTTATTGACGATGAACACAGAAATTTCATCGGAATTAAATACAAAAGGCACAATGCCGACTTAAGTACAAGAAAACTGACTCTTCTTACTGTCTATGTTTTGAACCATTCCTGTGACACTAGTTATAGATTCCGATGCTTCACCTCTCGTTTACTGTAGCCCTCTGACCTTCTTATTGACGATGAAACACATAAATTGCTACGGAATTAAATACAAAAGGCTCAATGCCGACTTAAGTATAAGACAACTGACTCTTCTTACTGTCTATGTTTTGAACCATTCCTGTGACACTAGTTAAAGATTCCGATGCTTCACTACAGGTTTACTGTCTCCCTCTGACCTTCTCATTGACAATGAAACACACAAATTGCATCGGAATTTAATACAAAAGGCACAATGCCGACTGAAGTACAAGATAACTGACTCTTCTTACTGTCTATGTTTTGAACCTTTCATGTGACTCTAGTTATAGGTTCCGATGCTTCACTTCAGGTTTACTGTATCCCTCTGACCTTCTTATTGACGATGAAACACAGAAATTGCATCGGAATTAAATGCAAAAGGCACAATTCCGACTTCAGTACAAGATAACTGACGCTTCTCACTGTCTATGTTTTGAACCACTCATGTGACACTAGTTATAGATTCCGATGCTTCACTTCAGGATTACTGTATCCCTCTGACCTTTTTATTGACGATAAAACACAGAATTTGCATCGGAATTAAATAGAAAAGGCACAATGCCGACTTAAGTACAAGAAAACTGATTCTTCTTACTCTCTATGCTTTGAACCATTCATGTGACACTAGTTATAGATTCCAATGCTTCACTTCAGGTTTACTGTATCTATCTGACCTTCTTATTGACGATAAAACACAGAATTTGCATCGGAATTAAATAGAAAATGCACAATGCCGACTTAAGTACAAGAATACTGACTCTTCTTACTGTCTATGTTTTGAACCATGCCTGTGAAACTAGTTATAGATTCCGATGCTTCACCTCAGGTTTACTGTATCCCTCTGACCTTCTTATTGACGATGAAACACAGAAATTGCATCGGAATTAAATACAAAAGGCACATTGCCGAGTTAAGGACTAGAAAACTGACACTTCTTACTATCTATCGTTTGAACCATTCCTGTGACACTAGTTATAGAATCCGATGGTTCACTTCAGGTTTACTGTATCCCTCTGACCTTCTTATTGACGATGAAACACAGAAATTGCATCGGAATTTAATACAAAAGGCACAATGCCGACTGAAGTACAAGATAACTGACTCTTCTTACTGTCTCTGTTTTGAACCTTTCATGTGACTCTAGTTAAAGGTTCCGATGCTTCACTTCAGGTTTACTGTATCCCTCTGACCATCTTATTGACGATGAAACACAGAAATTGCATCGGAATTAAATGCAAAAGGCACAATTCCGACTTAAGGACAAGAAAACTGACACTTCTCACTGTCTATGTTTTGAACCATTCATGTGACACTAGTTATAGATTCCGATGCTTCACTTCAGGATTACTGTATCCCTCTGACCTTTTTATTGACGATGAAACACATTAATTGCATCGGAATTAATTACAAAAGGCACAATGCCGACTTAAGTACAAGAAAACTGACTCTTCTTACTGTCTATGCTTTGAACCATTCCTGTGACACTAGTTATAGATTCCGATGCTTCACTTCAGGTTTACTGTATCCCTGTGACCTTCTTATTGACAATGAAACACATAAATTGCATCGTAATTAAATACGAAAGGCACAATGCCGACTTAAGTACAAGAAAACTGATTCTTCTTACTCTCTATGTTTTTAACCATTCATGTGACACTAATTATAGATTTCGATGCTTAAATTCAGGTTTACTGTTTCCCTCTGACCTTCTTATTGACGATGAAACACAGAAATTGCATCGGAATTAAATGCAAAAGGCACAATGCCCACTTAAGTACAAGAAAACTGACGCTTCTCACTGTCTATGCTTTGAACCATTCATGTGACACTAGTTATAGATTCCGATGCTTCACTTCAGGATTACTGTATCCCTCTGACGTTTTTATTGACGATGAAACACAGAAATTGCATCGGAATTAGTTACAAAAGGCACAATGCCGACTTAAGTACAAGAAAACTGACTCTTCTTACTATCTATGGTTTGAACCATTCCTGTGACACTAGTTAAAGATTCCGGATCTTCACTTCAGGTTTACTGTCTCCTCTGACCTTCTCATTGACGATGAAACACAGAAATTGCATGGGAATTAAATACAAATGGCACAATGCCGACTTAAGTACAAGAAAACTGACTCTTCTTACTGTCTATGCTTTGAACCATTCCTGTGACACTAGTTATAGATTCCGATGCTTCCCCTCAGGTTCACTGTATCCCTCTGACATTCTTATTGTCGATGAAACAAAGAAAATGCATCGGAATAAAATACAAAAAGCACAATGAAGACTTAAGTACAAGAAAACTGACTCTTCATACTGTCTATGTTTTGAACCATTCCTGTGACACTAGTTATATATTCCAATGCTTCACTTCAGGTTTACTGTATCTATCTGACCTTCTTATTGACGATAAAACACAGAATTTGCATCGGAATTAAATAGAAAATGCACAATGCCGACTTAAGTACAAGAGTACTGACTCTTCTTACTGTCTATGTTTTGAACCATTCCTGTGAAACTAGTTATAGATTCCGATGCTTCACCTCAGGTTTACTGTATCCCTCTGACCTTCTTATTGACGATGAAACACAGAAACTGCAACAGAATTAAATACAAGAGGCACAATGCCGACTTAAGTACAACAAAACTGACTCTTCTTACTGTCTATGTTTGATCCATTCCTGTGACACTAGTTAAAGATTCCGATGCTTCACCTCAGGTTTACTGTATCCCTCTGACCTTCTTATTGACGATGAAACACAGAAATTGCATCGGAATTAAATACAAAAGGCACAATTCCGACTTAAGTACAAGAAAACAGAATCCTCTTACTGTCTATGTTTTGAACCATTCCTGTGACACTAGAGATAGATTCCGATGCTTCCCCTCAGGTTCACTGTATCCCTCTGACCTTCTTATTGACGATGAAACACAGAAATTTCATGGGAATTAGTTACAAAAGGCACAATGCCGACTTAAGTACAAGTAAACTGACTCTTCTTACTGTCTATGTTTGAACCATTCCTGTGACACTAGTTATGGTTTCCGATGCTTCCCTTCAGGTTCACTGTATCCCTCTGACCTTCTTATTGACGATGAAACACAGAAATTTCATCGGAATTAAATACAAAAGGCACAATGCCGACTTAAGTACAAGAAAACTGACTCTTCTTACTGTCTATGTTTTGAACCATTCCTGTGACACTAGTTATAGATTCCGATGCTTCACCTCTGGTTTACTGTAGCCCTCTGACCTTCTTATTGACGATGAAACACATAAATTGCTACGGAATTAAATACAAAAGGCTCAATGCCGACTTAAGTACAAGACAACTGACTCTTCTTATTGTCTATGTTTTGAACCATTCCTGTGACACTAGTTAAAGATTCCGATGCTTCACTACAGGTTTACTGTCTCCCTCTGACCTTCTCATTGACGATGAAACACACAAATTGCATCGGAATTAAATACAAAAGGCACATTGCCTACTTAAGGACAAGAAAACTGACACTTCTTACTATCTATGGTTTGAACCATTCCTGTGACACTAGTTATAGAATCCGATGGTTCACTTCAGGTTTACTGTATCCCTCTGACCTTCTTATTGACGATGAAACACAGAAATTGCATCGGAATTTAATACAAAAGGCACAATGCCGACTGAAGTACAAGATAACTGACTCTTCTTACTGTCTATGTTTTGAACCTTTCATGTGACTCTAGTTATAGGTTCCGATGCTTCACTTCAGGTTTACTGTATCCCTCTGACGTTCTTATTGACGATAAAACACAGAATTTGCATCGGAATTACATAGAAAATGCACCCTGCCGACTTAAGTACAAGAATACTGACTCTTCTTACTGTCTATGTTTTGAACCATTCCTGTGAAACTAGTTATAGATTCCGATGTTTCACCTCAGGTTTACTGTATCCCTCTGACCTTCTTATTGACGATGAAACACAGAAACTGCAACAGAATTAAATACAAGAGGCACAATGCCGACTTAAGTACAACAAAACTGACTCTTCTTACTGTATATGTTTGATCCATTCCTGTGACACTAGTTAAAGATTCCGATGCTTCACTTCAGGTTTACTGTATCCCTCTGACCTTCTTATTGACGATGAAACACAGAAATTGCATCGGAATTAAATACAAAAGGCACAATGCCGACTTAAGTACAAGAAAACAGAATCCTCTTACTGTCTATGTTTTGAACCATTCCTGTGACACTAGTGATAGATTCCGATGCTTCCCCTCAGGTTCACTGTATCCCTCTGACCTTCTTATTGACGATGAAACACAGAAATTTCATCGGAATTAAATACAAAAGGTACAATGGCGACTTAAGTACAAGTAAACTGACTCTTCTTACTGTCTATGTTTGAACCATTCCTGTGACACTAGTTATAGTTTCCGATGCTTCCCCTCAGGGTCACTGTATCCCTCTGACCTTCTTATTGACGATGAAACACAGAAATTTCATCGGAATTAAATACAAAAGGCACAATGCCGACTTAAGTACAAGAAAACTGACTCTTCTTACTGTCTATGTTTTGAACCATTCCTGTGACACTAGTTATAGATTCCGATGCTTCACCTCTGGTTTACTGTAGCCCTCTGACCTTCTTATTGACGATGAAACCCATAAATTGCTACGGAATTAAATACAAAAGGCTCAATGCCGACTTAAGTACAAGAAAACTGACTCTTCTTACTGTCTATGTTTTGAAGCATTCCTGTGACACTAGTTAAAGATTCCGATGCTTCACTACAGGTTTACTGTCTCCCTCTGACCTTCTCATTGACGATGAAACACACAAATTGCATCGGAATTAAATACAAAAGGCACATTGCCGACTTAAGGACAAGAAAACTGACACTCCTTACTATCTATGGTTTGAACCATTCCTGTGACACTAGTTATAGAATCCGATGGTTCACTTCAAGTTTACTGTATCCCTCTGACCTTCTTATTGACGATGAAACACAGAAATTGCATCGGAATTTAATACAAAAGGCACAATGCCGACTGAAGTACAAGATAACTGACTCTTCTTACTGTCTATGTTTTGAACCTTTCATGTGACTCTAGTTATAGGTTCCGATGCTTCACTTCAGGTTTACTGTATCCCTCTGACCTTCTTATTGACGATGAAACACAGAAATTGCATCGGAATTAAATGCAAAAGGCATAATTCTGACTTAAGTACAAGAAAACTAACGCTTCTTACTGTCTATGTTTTGAACCATTCATGTGACACTAGTTACAGATTCCAATGCTTCACTTCAGGACTACTGTGTCCCTCTGACCTTTATATTGACGATGAAACACAGAAATTGCATCGGAATTAATTACAAAAGGCACAATGCCGACTTAGGTACAAGAAAACTGACTCTTCTTACTGTCTATGTTTTGAACCATTCCTGTGACACTAGTTATAGATTCCGATGCTTCACTTCAGGTTTACTGTATCCCTGTTTCCTTCTTATTGACAATGAAACACATAAATTGCATCGTAATTAAATACAAAAGGCACAATGCCGACTTAAGTACAAGAAAACAGATTCTTCTTACTGTCTATGCTTTGAACCATTCATGTGACACTAATTATAGATTTCGATGCTTCACTTCAGGTTTACTGTTTCCCTCTGACCTTCGTATTGACGATGAAACACAGAAATTGCATCGGAATGAAATACAAATGGCACAATGCCGACTTAAGTACAAGAAAACTGACTCTTCTTACTGTCTATGTTTTGAACGATTCCTGTGACACTAGTTATAGATTCCGATGCTTCCCCTCAGGTTCACTGTATCCCTCTGACCTTCTTATTGACGATGAAACACAGGTACTGCAACGGAATTAAATACAAAAGGCACACTGCCGACCTAAGTACAAGAAAACTGACTCTTCTTAGTGTCTATCTTTTGATCCATTCCTGTGACACTAGTTATAGATTCCGATGCTTCACTTCAGGTTTACTGTATCCCTCTGACCTTCTTATTGACGATGAAACACAGAAATTGAATCGTAATTAAATACAAAAGGCACATTGCCGACTTAAGGACAAGAAAACTGACACTTCTTACTATCTATGGTTTGAACCATTCCTGTGACACTAGTTATAGAATCCGATGGTTCACTTCAGGTTTAATGTATCCCTCTGACCTTCTTATTGACGATGAAACACAGAAATTGCATCGGAATTTAATACAAAAGGCACAATGCCGACTGAAGTACAAGAAAACTGATTCTTCTTACTCTCTATGTTTTTAAATATTCATGTGACACTAATTATAGATTTCGATGCTTCAATTCAGGTTTACTGTTTCCCTCTGACCTTCTTATTGACGATGAAACTCAGAAATTGCATCGGAATTAAATACAAATGGCACAATGCCGACTTAAGTACAAGAAAACTGACTCTTCCTACTGTCTATGTTTTGAACCATTCCTGTGACACTAGTTATAGAATCCGATGCTTCCCCTCAGGTTCACTGTCTCCCTCTGACCTTCTTATTGACGATGAAACACAGGTATTGCAACGGAATTAAATACAAAAGGCACACTGCCGACCTAAGTACAAGAAAACTGACTCTTCTTACTGTCTATGTTTTGAACCATTCATGTGACTCTAGTTATAGGTTCCGATGCTTCACTTCAGGTTTACTGTATCCCTCTGACCTTCTTATTGACGATGAAACACAGAAATTGCATCGGAATTAAATACAAGAGGCACATTGCCGAGTTAAGGACAAGAAAACTGACTCTTCTTACTGTCTATGTTTTGAACCATTCATGTGACTCTAGTTATAGGTTCCGATGCTTCACTTCAGGTTTACTGTATCCCTCTGACCTTCTTATTGACGATGAAACACAGAAATTGCATCGGAATTAAATGCAAAACGCACAATGCCCACTTAAGTACAAGAAAACTGACGCTTCTCACTGTCTATGTTTTGAACCATTCAAGTGACACTAGTTATAGATTCCGATGCTTCACTTCAGGGTTACTGTATCCCTCTGACGTTTTTATTGACGATGAAAAACAGAAATAGCATCGGATTTAATTACAAAAGGCACAATGCCGACGTAAGTACAAGAAAACTGACTCTTCTTACTGTCTACGTTTTGAAACATTCTTGTGACACTAGTTATAGATTCCGATGCTTCACTTCAGGTTTACTGTATCCCTCTGACCTTCTTATTGACAATGAAACACATAAATTGCATCGGAATTAAATACAAAAGGCACAATGCCGACTTAAGTACAAGAAAACTGACTCTTCTTACTCTCTATGGTTTGAACCATTCATGTGACACTAATTATAGTTTTCGATGCTTCACTTCAGGTTTACTGGTTCCCTCTGACCATCTTATTGACGATGAAACACAGAAATTGCATCGGAATTAAATACAAATGGCACAATGCCGACTTAAGTACAAGAAAACTGAATCTTCTTACTATCTATGGTTTGAACCATTCCTGTGACACTAGTTAAAGATTCCGATGCTTCACTTCAGGTTTACTGTCTCCCTCTGACCTTCTCATTGACGATGAAACACAGAAATTGCATGGGAATTAAATACAAAAGGCACAATGCAGTCTTAAGTACAAGAAAACTGACTCTTCATACTGTCTATGTTTTGAACCATTCCTGTGACACTAGTTATAGATTCCAATGCTTCACTTCAGGTTTAATGTATCTATCTTACCTTCGTATTGACGATAAAACACAGAATTTGCATCCGGTTTAAATAGAAAATGCACAATGCCGACTTAAGTACAAGAATACTGACTCTTCTTACTGTCTATGTTTTGAACCATTCCTGTGAAACTAGTTAAAGATTCCGATGCTTCACTTCAGTTTTACTGTATCCCTCTGACCTTCTCATTGACGATGAAACACAGAAATTGCATCGGAATTAAATACAAAAGGCACAATGCCGACTTAAGTACAAGAAAACAGAATCCTCTTACTGTCTATGTTTTGAACCATTCCTGTGACACTAGTGATAGATTCCGATGCTTCCCCTCAGGTTCACTGTATCCCTCTGACCTTCTTATTGACGATGAAACACAGAAATTTCATCGGAATTAAATACAAAAGGCACAATGCCGACTTAAGTACAAGTAAACTGACTCTTCTTACTGTCTATGTTTGAACCATTCCTGTGACACTAGTTATAGATTCCGATGCTTCCCCTCAGG
>NW_025728998.1:0-121451 GCF_021461385.2 Schistocerca piceifrons | reverse complement strand
GGTGAAACACAGAAATTGCATCGGAATTAAATACGAAAGGCACAATGCCAACTTAAAGTACTGAGAAGACTTACTCATCTTACTGACTATGTTTTGAACCATTCATGTGACACTAGTTAATAGATTCCCATACTTCACTTCAGGTTTACTGTATCCCTCTGACCTTCTCATTGACGATGATACACAGAAACTGCATCGGAATTAAATACAAAAGCCACAATGCCGACTTAAGGACAAGAAGACTGACTCTTTCTACTGACTTTGTTTTGAACCATTCCTGTGACACTAGTTATAGATTTCGATGCTTCACTTCAGGTTTTTGTATCCCTCTGACCTTCTTATTGACGATGAAACACAGAAATTGCATCGGAATTAAAAAGAAAAGGCACAATGTCAACTTAAGTACAAGAAGACTGACTCTTCTTACTGACTATGTTCTCAACCATTCCTGTGACACTAGTTATAGATTCCGATGCTTCACTCCAGGTTTACTGTATCCCTTGGACCTTCTTATTGACGATGAAACACAGAAATTGCATCGGAATTAAATAGAAAAGGCACAATGCCGACTTATGTACAAGAAGACTGACTCTTCTTACTGACTACGCTTTGAACCATTCCTGTGACACTAGTTATAGATTCCGATGCTTCACTTCAGGTTTACTGTATGCCTTGGACCTTCTTATGACGATGAAACACAGAAATTGCATCGGAATTAAATACAAAAGGCACAATGCCGACTTAAGTACTAGAAGACTGACTCTTCTTACTGTCTATGATTTGAACCATTCCATTGACACTAGTTATAGATTCCGATGCTTCACTCCAGGTTTTCTATATCCCTTGGACCTTCTTATTGACGATGAATCAAAGAAATTGCATCGGAATTTAATACAAAAGGCACAATGCCGACTTAAGTACAAGAAGACTGATTCTTCTTACTGTCTATATTTTGAACCATTCCAGTAACACTAGATATAGATTCCGATGCTTCACTTCATTTTTACTGTATCCCTTGGACCTTCTTATTGTCGATGAAATACAGAAATTGCATCGGAATTAAATACAAAAGGCACAATGACGACTTAAGTACAAGTTGACTGACTCTTCTTATTGTCTATGTTTTGAACCATTACTGTGACACTAGTTATAGATTCCGATGCTTCACTCCTGGTTTACTGTATCCCTTGGACCCTCTTATTGACGTTGAGACACAGAAAATGCATCGGAATTAAATACAAAAGGCACAATGCCGACTTAAGGGACAAGAAGACTGACTCTTCCTACTGACTATGTTTTGAAACATGCCTGTGACACTAGTTATAGATTCCGATGCTTCATTTCAGGTTTACTGTATCCCTCTGACATTCTTATTGACGATGAACACAGAAATTGCATCGGAATTAAATACAAAGGCACAATGCCGACTTAGTACGAGAAGACTGACTCTTCATACTATCTATGTTTTGAACCATTCCTGTGAAACTAGTTATAGATTCCGATGCTTCACTCAGGTTTACTGTATCCCTTGGACCTTCTTATTGACGATGAAACACAGAAATTGCATCGGATTAAATAGAAAAGGCACAACGCCGACTTAAGTACAAGAAGACTGCCTCTTCTAACTGACTATGCTTTGAACCACTCTGTGACACTAGTTATCGATTCCGATGCTTCACTTCAGGTTTACTGTATGCCTTGGACCTTCTTATTGACGATGAATCACAGATATTGCATCGGAATTAAATACAAAAGGCAGAATGACGACTTAACTACAAGAAGGCTGACTCTTCCAACTGTCAATGATTTGAAACATTCCTGTGACACTAGTTATAGATTCCCATGCTTCACTTCAGGTTTACTGTATTCCACTGACACTCTTATTGACGATGAAATCACCGAAATTGCATCGGAATTAAATACAAAGAGGCACAATGCCGACTTAAGTACAAGAAGACTGACTCTTCTCACTGACTATGCTTTGAACCATTCCTGTGACACTAGTTGTAGATTCCGATGCTTCACTTCAGGTTTACTGTATCCCTTGGACCTTCTCATTGACGATGAAACACAGAAACTGCATCGGAGTTAAATACAAAAGACAAAATGCCGACTTAAGTACACCAAGAGTGACTCTTCTTACTGTCTATGTTTTGATCCATTCCGGTGACACTAGTTATAGATTCCGATGCTACACTCCAGGTTACTGTTAACCTTAGACCACCTTATTGACGATGAAACAAACAAATTGCATCGGAATTAAATACAAAGGCACAATGCCGACTTAAGGACAAGAAGATTGACTCTTCTTACTGACTTTGTTTTGAACCATTCCTGTGACACTAGTTATAGATTCCGATGCTTCACATCAGGTTTATTGTATCCCTTGGACCTTCTTATTGACGATGAAACACAGAAATTGCATTGGAATTACATACAAAAGGCACAATGCCGAATTAACTACAAGATGACTGACTCTTCTTACTGTCTATTTTTTGAAGCATTCCTGTGACACTAGTCACAGATTCCGATGCTTCACTTCAGGTTTACTGTATCCCTTGGACCTTCTTATTGACGATGAAACACAGAAATTAAATTGGAATTATATACAAAAGGCACAATACCGACTTAAGTACAAGAAGACTGACTCTTCTTACTGTCTATGTTTTGAACCATTCCTGTGACACTAGTTATAGATTCCGATGCTTCACTTCAGGTTTACTGTATCCCTTGGACCTTCTTATTGACGATGAAACACAGAAATTGCATCGGAATTAAATACAAAAGGCACAATGCCGACTTAAGTACAAGAAGACTGACTCCTCCTACTGTCAATATTTGAACCATTCCTGTGACACTAGTTATAGATTCCGATGCTTCACTTCAGGTTTACTGTATCCCTCTTATCTTCTTATTGACGATGAAAGACAGAAATTGCATCGGAATTAAATACAAAAGGCACAATGCCGACTTAAGCACAAGAAGACTGTCTCTTCTAACTGTCTATGTTTTGAACCATTCCTGTGACACTAGTTATAGATTCCGATGCTTCACTTCAGGTTTACTGAATCCCTTGGACCTTCTTATTGACGATGACACACAGAAATTGCATCGGAATTAAACACAAAAAGCACAATGCTGATTTAAGTTCAAAAGGACTGACTCTTCTTACTGACTATGTTTTGAACCATTCCAGTGACACTAGTTATAGATTCCGATGCTTCACTTCAGGTTTACTGTATCCCTCTGACCTTCTTATTGACGATGAAACACAGAAATTGCATCGGAATTAAATGCAAAAGGCACAATGCCGACTTAAGTACAAGAAGCCTGACTCTTCTTACTGTCTATGTTTTGAACAATTCCTGTGACACTAGTTATATTTTCCGATGCTTCACTCCAGGTTAACTGTATCCCTTGGACCTTCTTATTGACGATGAAACACAGAAATTGCATCGGAATTAAATACAAAAGGCAAAATGCCTACTTAAGTAAACGAAGACTGACTCTTCTTACTGTCTATGATTTGAACCATTCCTGTGACACTAGTTATAGATTCCGATGCTACACTCCAGGTTTTCTGTATCCCTTGGACCTTCTTATTGACGATGCAACACAGAAATTGCATCGGAATTAAATAGAAAAGGCACAATGCCGACTTAAGTACAAGAGGACTGACTCTTCCTGCTGTCTATGCTTTGAACCATTCCTGTGACACTAGTTATAGATTCCGATGCTTCACTTGAGGTTTACTGTATCCCTTGGACCTTCTTATTGACGATGAAACACAGAAATTGCATCGGAAATAAATACAAAAAGCACAATGCTGACTTAAGTACATGAATACCGACTCTTCCAACTGACTTTGCTTTGAACCATTCCTGTGACACTAGTTATAGATTCCGATGCTTCACTTGAGGTTTACTGTATCCCTTGGACCTTCTTATTGACGATGAAACACAGAAATTGCATCGGAATTAAATTCAAAAGGCACAATGCCGACTTAAGTACAAGAAGACTGACTCTTCTTACTGTCCTTGTTTTGAACCATTCCTGTGACACTAGTTATAGATTCCGATGCTTCACTTCAGGTTTTCTGTATCCATTGGACCTTCTTATTGACGATGAAACACAGAAATTGCATCGGAATTAAATACAAAAGGCACATTTCCGACTTAAGTACTAGAAGACTGACTCTTCTTACTGTCTATGATTTGAACCATTCCATTGACACTAGTTATAGATTCCGATGCTTCACTCCAGGTTTACTGTATCCCTTGGACCTTCTTATTGACGATGAATCACAGAAATTGCATCGGAATTAAATACAAAAGGCACAATGCCAACTTAAGTACAAGAAGACTGACTCTTCTTATTGTCTATGTTTTGAACCATTACTGTGACACTAGTTACAGATTCCGATGCTTCACTCCTGGTTCACTGTATCCCTTGGACCCTCTTATTGACGTTGAGACACAGAAAATGCATCGGAATTAAATACAAAAGGCACAATGCCGACTTAAGGACAAGAAGACTGTGTACAGGATGGCGGGTATGGGCAGGCGGTGGGCGTTATGGAATAATAGTGTAATTTTTAGAGAAAGGCCATTTATTGGCTAAAGCATGATGAAAGGGGCTACATAGGCCTAGGGAGGTGAGGGTGAGCCAGAGCTTGCAATTTGGCGAACATTGTTCGCGAAGCTACCGAAAGTGGTTGTCTGCCAAAACTAAGTCCACAGTGCCGCAGCACCGGGAGAAGCGGGAGATGATCAATGCTACAGGGCGCGCATCCGACTCGCGGGTGAGCAAGAATGCAAGAGAGCGGGCCCGGCGACGGGCGGCCGGGTATGTTCGACGCACCACGCGGCTTCCTCCACCCTGATTGGTCAGGACCGAGCAAACCGTGCGGGCGGCATGGAACTTTCCAGAGCGTTGCCTGCTAAGCGACGCCTGGGACGGCGTTACCTCGTCAGCACACGAGAGAGGCGCGTGAACAAGGTGCCCTTTCTCGGTGCTGACTTCCTGTTACTAGACCGTGGGACGAAAGAATTTACAGGCAGCTAACACTGCCGGCCGTGGCTTGGCCGTAATGGAGTAATGAAGTTACTGGTTGGAGGCTCACATAATAAAGTAAAATTCCTTATTGTCTGGCTCATCCTTTACATTCCTCCTCCTTCCGTGGGAGCGGAGAACGTACGTGAATTCGCTCAATGTAATTATTATTTGAATGTAAACAAATTTATCTTGCAAAAGAAAGTGAACATTGGCTCTCACGGAAGACGGCAGGGGTCTTAATCTATGGGAGGGTATAGACACTCTAAAGACCACCTAAGGGTCGCAAGGGGAGTTACACATGTCAACAATATTGTGTGTATACAAGAATCATCATAAAACATCAAAACATCGTAAAACATCAGAACATCATAAAATATCATAGAATATCAAAACAAAATTAGAACAAAACATAACAGTGTGAATTAGGTAAACATGTTAAGTGTTCTTGTTGCTAAGATGAGGTAAAAATGTCTTTTTTTTTTTGCTTTTGTTAAAATAAGTTGAAAATGCAAAGATATCACCACTGATGAGTCACTGCGGGGGCGCCTAGCGCGAGGCGGCGTGGTGTGGTGTCCTCAGCGGGCAGCGCGCAGGCTACCGGCGGGATTGGGGCGTGGCCGTGGCTAGGTCCGTGCACTGGAACTCAGCGCAGGGAGGATATGAGGGGAGATTCACACGCTCCAAACACGTTTAAAAACGGACTTATCACTAAGGGAACACTTCACTACACTACGCTAGTTTTTCCACATTAACTGATATCTCAGTTTCACTCTTAAAACTAAGGGAGGGCACATGCCTGATAGGTTCTTGTTTTCTCTTTTTTGTTTGGTTTGTGGCTGTTTGCCATTCATTTAAGTGTACCAACAGGCGAACGTAAGAAATTTGTCCTTTTTTCATTTTTTAGCAAATCATCAAGTGACGTTAGGATGTGATTATTTGATTTATTAGATAAAACTTGAACGTTAGCTGACAAGGGAATCATGAATGAGCTTTCAGGTATAACATAATAATTAAAGGGGTGCGAATACTAAGTAATGCGTAGTGGCATGAAAGGCTATAAGTGGTGCTCCAACAGGAACCGTTTGCTAAAGATCTGCGCGGAGGCTACGTCAGAGTGGCAGCTGACTGCAAGGCCGAATCTCGCGCTAAGTCAGAAAGGCGCGCGGTAGATAATTTCCAAGGGCAGCGCCGCGTCAGGGCTGCACGCGGCAGCTGAGGGGTCTACGACTGTCAAATGCCGACTGTCAAATGCAACAAAATAGAAGTGGGATTACGCGTGACATAAAGCTAGATGAGCTGTTACAGTGGGTTCTGTTTAAAATTACATTAACATACATAAATGTAGAAATGAGGCACACAAGTATCATATCAAATTGTTGCAAATGCCATATCAATAACAAACAAAAAAGTTAAATGCCTCCTTGGCTAACCATCCAAGGGTAATAACATTCACATTTTGCGAAGCATTTTCTCGTAACTCAATATATTTGCTGAACACCATAAATGGAGACTGACCAAGAAAAATGACACCAGTTTGGTGCAGGTGGGGCGTAGATTGTGTCGTTGGATGTCAAGGCTGTTGCTAATGAGAGATCAACAAAACTCGACAAGAATTTAGAGATTTCCACAGTGGAAACGGAAAGTGTAAGGAATTGAATTAGGAAAGACTAAGTTGAGCGTAATTTCTGAAGGATTTTCCCTTTATGAAGGTATAGTGCACGGCGCATCGTTGACACGACGTTATCGCCTACATAACTGTGTACATTACAATTCTGCGATTCCAAAATAGCTGCTTCATACTTCTTCCTCAAACTCGACATCTCACATAAAAAAAAAACTTTACTGGCGACCAAATTCGCCTTCTTTATCCTTTCAACATTTTGCGACTAACTTTACTTTGCGACCAAATTCGCCGTCTTTATCCTCTCAACATTTTGCGACTAAACTCGCCGTCTCTGTAACTCCGTAGTACTGGCCTCCTCGGGCCCAGCTGGTTGCTTAAAACTCCGTCTATCCTTGCTTGTATCGCAGTGTCCTGGGACACGTCATACAGTTAAATGCTACTACTTCAATAGTCGGTATTCCTTCGGAAAATACAATGGGGAAACAAACAAGGCTCAAGGTTTTGAACAGAGATTCCCGCTTACTGGCTTTTAGCTGCGGGCTAGACGCGGTTCGCGTCTGACGTTGCCTGATCAGCTGTCGTCAGAGAGCACGGAACACTGTTCTCGTGAACTCTTCTTCGAGATGGAAGATCAAAGTCTGGGCTGAATAGTATTGTGTCTGTTGAAAGTTGACAGATCAAAGTGGGTAGAACGGACTATGCCGCGAAACGGAAAAGTGAAGGAACGACACAGACAGCTAAGGGACCGCGCGGGTGCCAGCCGCGTCACGTAAGGTACGTGCCCTTGCGGGTGAAGCATGACTCTTCAAGGGTTGTTCTGTTGATAGTGGAAAGATGAAAGTGGGTAGGATGGACTGTGTCGCGAAACTGAAAAGTGAAGAAACGACACAGACAGCTAAGGGACCGCGCGGGTGCCAGCCGCGTCACGTAAGGTACGTGCCCTCGCGGGTGTGGTTCTCTTGTTCATCCAATAGACTAGATATATGGCCAAAGCTTGCTCGTTCTGTGGGCGTGATTCGCTCAGTTTATGTTACCTATCACGGCGGCAGGCATGTGGTATATCCCTCCAGATAAACATTCAAATACAAATCAAAATAAAGCATGGTTACATCCTAAACTACTCTTCCAAAACAATTTATCACCTAAGACATCATTATTATTAAACAAATAATTGGCAGTACTCGGGAACTTACTCTAGCATACTTGAAATCCTACAAAATGATTATCCTCATCAATATAGTAACACAGCGACACATGGAAACACTAGGTTGATACAAATACTAAATTACTGGTGCTGGCAAACTCTAGCTAAAACTGTCTAAACATTTGATAATAGCATAAATAAGACCTGGACAAAATGAACAATAGTAAAAATAATACATCGAATTAGTAATTAGACATAACTAATTGGATGTAAGTAATTGGACATAAGCAATTGAACATAATCAATTAGACACAAGCAATTTGACATAAGTAATTGGCAACTCGTCATAGTGATATAAGCGGTGGCAAAACCGTAACAAAAGCAAAAGTTTAAAATATTATTTCCTTCAAACAAAACTTCCTTATCCTCCAGTTACATTTCGTAGCAAAATGAATGTAAGCATCCCCTGGTATTCCTTTAAGCTCTCGTTTGTATTTTCATTCCAACCGATCTTTGGTACTTCTACCCACAGGAAAACTGTCATTAAGTAATGGCAATGTTGTGTGTAATGCTGTGGAATAGTGTAGTGTCACGTTAATACTTCCTTTAGCAAGATTCTGATGAAAAATGATTTTATGTCTCCTTTAATGGACAGACCAATAATTATTAAACGTGTGATAAACGGTTTCCTGTGTTGATTTGTTTTTGCAAATATTTGTGATTATCAGTCACCCAGTCAATCGTTCTAGGATATGATTGTTGTTCCTCTTGTTAATTCCCTCACTTACCTGCTTCCATATAATCAATATTGGCGGCTCGACGAAGCTGGTTGCATCTCGAAGATGTCGATATGACTTACCTGTCGGTGCTTTGGTTTTTAATAAAATTAGAGTTCATTTGTCATATAAAGAGTGTGTAGGGAGCAAAGTAAGTTCCTGACTATTGAAAATGTGCGCAAGGTTATTCAAAGGGTTCGTTATCTTGCTACGCATGGAGTGTATCTCTCGGTACAGTCACAAAATTTCCTTCCAAAGTTATCTTATGTTGTTCACGACAGTTATGCGTGGAGGATGTTCTTTTCTAAAGGACTCTAATAACTTCAATCGCTAGAGGTCACAAAACTATCGGCTTACAACTATTTTACTTAAACACTCTGTTCTTCAAAATTTAGGTAAATGGCAGGTGTTAGGCTTCTATATAAACTATATTTTGCAATGGCATTCCAAACCCAACTCCTTGGCTAACACGTTCCCCACACAGCGGTCGTTTACAGGACAGATATAGCGGCAAGTGCCGGCTTTCTTGACGCCATATAGATCCGTTTATTAACCGTGGTGGTGATCCAACATAGCCGGAGATCGATCTGAAATTCCAACATTTACTAATCCTGATGGTTTAGACAATGCGTACCAGGAAAAGTTCTCTCTCACGATTTTGTTCCATACTGAAAATCCAAATAGACAATACACATAGATTCCCGTCTTTAGATAAGACTAATAAAATCTGTAGGGCAATATTAAGCTGGTAATTTTATTTTTATAACCATCCCTTTAGGTTTGCTGTTTAAACTGCAACGTACGAATGTAGGAATGTGTAGCGTGGCTGAGGCACGTGGCCTGCAGGGCAATGGTAGGGTGGCGAGGAGGGGCGAGGGGAGAGGTGCAGATGCTGCACGCACCAAAGACAGAGGTGGTGGGTGGGGAAGGGGGAACTGCAATGGCCGCTCTCTCTCGTCAGGCTGTGAGAGGGAAGGGAAGGGGGCCGCGTCGCCAGCTGACAGGGAGGGGCGGGACTCGCCGCATGCGAACAGCTGTAGACCACAGCGGCGGTATTTACGCGACTCCTTCCGTGGCATTTAATATACAGAAATACGTGGTACCAAAAAACTTACCTTGTTGTCTGTTCACATCGCATCATGAAAACAATAAAATAGCACTTGGGGAAGACTTACTTTAGAGTAACATATTGGTTGTTTAACTTGGACGTATTTATTCATGTTTTTATCGTTGTGTGATCATTTAGCAAAACATACATGTAATAGGGCGTCTTTCAAAGTACAGGTAGACGGCTGCATGTAGTCACTGATCTACTGGCAGTTACGAAGGCGTATTAGTATCATGTTTTTATGGTAAAGCTTTAATAGCTGTGTTCGTGCACTATTCACTAAATTAACAGGTGAAATGTGATTCCCTTTGAAATATACAAGATTAACTGATTCTTTCTCTACGTGTTCATTTGACAAGGACAACTTTCCCCTTAATTCCATGATTAAAGAATGGTTGTGTTTTTAATTCCCGACTGCTATGATAACATTACTGGAGACGTTAAATGACAAGACAAAATGATCACATAACTTCAGTCACTTCCATTAACATGTGACGTCATAAATTCTATTACCAGTTACCAACAGTTGCCAATTCTTATGTCTACTTATAACTAACATGCACAATTTAATTAAATGTATAGTAACTACGGTGTTTTCCGTCAATTAATTCTCTTGCTGCATGCAGGACTTTGCCAACTGTTTACATACCATTCCAGACCTACTTTCAGGAACGCAAATCATAGGAGTTTGACCTTAGAGCATATCTACGTTGCTGTCTAGGCGGTTGTATTACCTTCTTTCTTGCTTTTTTGGGTGGAACTACTGGCGTAATAGGCCCGGTTTCACTGTTAGGTGGGGGTGGCTCGGGTCCTTTATACAGTTTCAATCTGTCAAAATGAACGATCACTGTGCGTTCTGCTAACTGAATTTCCGCATTTACCGGTGAAGTAAGCCGGATGATACGGTACGGTCCTTCATAAGTAGGTGTAAACTTTTTGGTTCTTCCCTTTTTTACTACTGGATTGCTCAACATAACTAGGTCTCCTACGTTGTACTCAGGCATTTTTGCTTTTTGATTACTTCTCTTTAACTGTTGGGCGGTGGATCGGGCATTGTTCCCTCTTACTTTTTTCCAAATGGATTTTAGACGTCGAGCTAGACCTTTCACATCTTTGGATTTAATTCCAGGGGGCAGTTTGTCAATTTCAAAAGGCGAATTCATAGGGCGGCCATATACTGCTTCATAAGGTGAGTACCCTGTAGCTTCATGGACACGGCTGTTATAAGCTGACGTAACGTATTGAACATACTTATCCCAGTCAGAGTGATGTTTATTAACATAGTAAGACAGCATGCGCATAACGGTGCGGTGGACTCGTTCCAGGCGACCGTTTGCTTTTGGGTGGAACGGTGTCGTTCGCCACTTTTTAATTCGCAATAACCGACAAACTTCGGTAAATACCGCAGACATGAAATTCGTACCCTGGTCTGTGAGTACAGCTTCAGGGCTTCCGTATGGTAACACCAAATGGGTGACAAAAGCACGCGCTACTGTTTCAGCGGACATATCTGGTATAGGAATGAGAATCAAGAACCTAGAGAAATTATCTATAAGGGACAGAATATACCGATTATTTTGGGGGCTCACAGGGAAAGGACCGACAATATCTGCTGCTACTACTGCCCAGGGATAAGTGGCTTCTGGTACCTGCTGTAAAGGCACTTTCGTTCGAGATGGTAAGGACCTCTTAACACAAGGTAGACAATTTTGTATATACTTTTGCACGTCTTTCCGTCTTCCTGCCCAGAAATAACGGGCGGCTATTCGGCAGTTTGTGGCGCGAAGGCCGTTATGACATGCCTGCAGGCTATCGTGACACTGTGCGATAATCTTGGAACGTAATTCTTTCGGGATTACTGTCTGTTTACCCAAGTGGGTCTTTCGATATAAAATTCCATCTTCAACGGAAAATTCAGGCAAAGCCACATATTTCTGACATTCGGCGTCTCTTTGCTGTGCCTCCCTTAATTCTTCAATAGAAACGTCATTAGCTACGATCACTCTGACCTTTCGGCTTAATGCGTCGGCGTTCTGATGTAACTTGCCCGGTTTGTGTTTCACCTCATACTCAAATTCGCTCAATTTCAAAGCCCAACGAGTTAGCCTACTACTAGGGTCTTTTAAGCTCAACATCCACTGTAACACGGCGTGATCAGTGATGACAGTGAATTTTCTCCCATACAAATAACATCGGAAATAAGTTACACCAAACATGAGTGCTAGTAGTTCCTTCTCAGTTGTGCTGTAATTTGACTCTGCTTTATTAAGCTGTCGAGACGCATAACCAATTGGTCGTTCTTCGCCATCTATCTCTTGTGACAGGATGGCTCCTACAGCATAATCTGAGGCGTCCACTGACAGTATGAATGGTTTTTCAAAATCCGGGTACGCTAGTACAGGGGCTCTAGTTAAAACATGTTGAATTTGTTGCATAGCTTTATCACATTCTTTGGTCCAAATAAAACTAACTCCTTTTTTCAATAAATTAGTCAGGGGCTTAGCAAGGGTGGCATAATTATTCACGAAACGTCTGTAGTAGTTTGCAAGGCCTAAAAATGACTGTAGTTCTTTGACATTTATCGGTGTTGGGAATTCCTTTACTGCGGTGGTCAAACGGGGGTCCGGTTTGACACCTTCTCCACTTATTATATGACCTAAATATTGTACTTGTGACTGGGCGAAAGCACACTTTTCTAATTTTACACTCAAATGAGCTCCTTTTAACCTTTGCAAAACATCCCTCAGTCTTTCTGCATGTTCTTTTATCGTTTTGGAAAAAATAATAATGTCATCTAAATACACCAAGCAGGTTGTAGGTTTCAACCCACGCAGCAGCAAGTCTGCAAATCTTTGAAAAGTGGCAGGGGCGTTTCTCAATCCAAATGGCATCCTTACAAATTCATACAATCCTGTAGGTACAACAAAAGCAGTTTTATGGCGGTCCTGGGGTGCAACAGGGATCTGATGGTACCCAGAACGCAAATCAAGGGTGGTAAAATACTTACAGTTGCCCAATCGGTCCAATGTTTCATCAATGCGCGGCAACGGATATGTGTCTGGTGTCGTTACCCGATTTACTGCCCGCATATCGACACATAGGCGATAGGCTTTCTCCCCACCTACTGATTTCTTTGGCACAACGACCACGGGAGACGCCCACGCATTCGAGGAGGGTTGTATGATTCCTGCTGCTAATTGCTGCTGAATCGTATCTTCAACTACAGACTGCAAATGATATGGTATACGGTAAGGTTTTTGTGCAATTGGCCGAGCTTCTCCGGTCGGAATTTCGTGCTGAACCAAATCCGTAGCCGGTAGAAACTGCCTCTCTTCAAACAACCACGAAAATTCCTCTAATACCGGCTGCAACATCCTTTTCTCCTCACTGTTTAAATGACCTAACTTCTCTGCTAACTGACTCCTTATCGTCGACGCGACATATCGCACTTCTCTAACTGAACATTTCTTTCCTTTCCTGCCTTTCTTATCTTTATTTCGTTGCTTCTCAGCTCCTCTTATTTCCTCAAAAATTTCCTGACCACTGGCAACAATAGTACCCTTCGGTATCACAACATCTTCTACACCAAAATTATCTATACTTACTGGTATCGCAAAACCCTTCTGTCTCCTTTCCGGTCGGCAGATACTTCTCTTTATATGTACTGACTGACGATCTAAAACATCATTCTGGGTGAGCGGGTCAACCAGAATGTCTGTCTTGGGGCGTTCTTGATTTTTGACATCTATCCAGAGAATCTTTCCACTTCCGCCTTTTATCGTCACAGGGTTAGTGGTTTTTATCGCCCACATCTGCGGTTTTATGGGAGACTGTGAACGGCGCCTTTCGCAGCTCCCTCGCGTCTGACGGGGGTGCGCACTGCCAAATCGGTGAATTGCTTCGCCGAACTGCACAGTTCGCGTTCGATAATCCACTATCCCCTGATAACGGTGCAGGAAGTCATTCCCTAGTATGATGTCAAATTCACCCTTCTTTAGCCTTACTACCTCCATCATCTGACTGTATTTACCCTCGTCGATTTGCAGGTTCACTACACACGAACCTGCAGGGACAATTACTTCCTCTCCAAGGCCACTGATATGGTACCGGGGTGGCTGTAACACCCTTCGATCATTTTTCTCCACAAACAATACACTAACTTGAGCACCAGTATCAACTAAAATTCTAACTGATTTGTTCCCGAGTACGCCAAATAGACTAACGTGTTCCACCTCTTTACATTTTTCGGTCCTAACCGGGTGTATTATTTTTGTCGGGGGCGCGGGTGGGTGGCGGAACCTGCCCCCCAAGCGTTTCCCTGATTCGACCCCGCGTTGCGGCGGTGGCCGCGCATCTGATTTGAAAATGGTGACTTTGTGGAGCAAACATTATTAGCATGACCTACTGTCTGACAAATTGTGCAATACGGCGCGCGACAGCGCATTGACGTATGGTTGGGCTTCCCACAACGCTGACAAAATACTTCTTTTGCTGGGACCGGTACTGGGTCCGATTGGCGCGGGGCGGCAGCGCAAAAACGCAACACCTCTTCGCGAAGCATTGCCAAACGAACAGCTTCAAACAGAGAAGTGGGGGAGGCAGCTTTGACTTCTCCTCCGATGCGGGGGTCAATACCGCGAACAAATGCATCAATTGCACGCGCTTCGGCTTCTGAACGCAAAATTCTGTTTTCACTGGCATTTTCACCTAGCTTGTAGGTACGACAAGATACTGCTCGTATGCGATCTGCGAAGGCATCAAAATCCTCATTAGGCTTCTGCCTAAGGGTTGATAATTGATCTCTGTAATATGCGGTACCTCTGGTATCGGAATAACGCGTAGTCAATCCGCGGGCCAATACTTCAAATTCGTGCGTGTCACGCAATTCGTCCACTGTTTCTATGAACATTCGGGCTTCCCCTGTCAACTTCAGTCTGGCTACATTGACCAATAGATCATCCGGCCAGGCACACGTGCGACCCACATCACGAATATTTTGTAAGAACATAGCTACATTTTCGTGGGGCTTCCCAGAAAAGGTGGGAATGAAATCAGCCGCAGGAAAATTGCTTACAGTCGCCATGTTAGCAGAAATTGTGGCGTTTGTATTAGAGACAGAATTAGTGTTAGTTGCCTCTGTTTGAGCATTTGTTACAGGGGTGGAGCTAGCCACAGGTATGGAAGTTCGCGCATTAGCTTCCAGCGTCTGTTTCAAGACGCGGTTTTGCTCAAGTAGCTCCTGATTTTGTGCGAATAACTGGCGCATTTGTGCATTTATGGCCTCGAGCGGGTGTTGCGAGGCGGGTGCCTCTGCGGGGGTATCCCGTTCCGTCGCTCGTGTTCCCATCGGCATGTTTACAATTTTAAGGGACGCTAGTGACCAGAAAAAAGTAATGATCGTTACAAAAAAGGGACGGCCACAAAGATTCTCAATCCAGCGGCGGAAGATCGTCGAAGATATAGTTGTAAGCATCGCGGCGACTTACATGGTGATGGCGGCGGTGCGAGGCAGTGGTGGCGGCGACGGCGTGGTGCAGTGGCTGCGGCGGCGGCGGTCGGCGGGCGGCAACGGCAGCGACGGCGGCGGCGGCGTCCGGACCCTCGGGCGGCGGCAAATGTGTTGGCGGCGGACGGCGCTGGCTCGGCCGGTCGGTGATGGCGGCAGCCCCCTGGCGCGTCGGTGACAGCGGCGGGCGGCGGCGGCGTGGCGGATGACGGCGGCGGATGACGGCGGCCCGGCCGGTCGCGCAGCGCAGCGCAGGCCCCTCGAACTCAGGCAGCGGGCAGCGCGGCGTCGTCCGGCTCACGTGGCTGACGAGCGTGGGCTGCCTCGCTGCAGCGCGCGCCCTGTGCGTGTTTAGTGGAGCAGCCACGGCCCACGTGGAGCAAACGTGGCGGCCGGTTGGCGCATTCCATGCGCGAAGTGTACGGCGTCTTGCCGGGAGAAATTTAGTGTAGCGACAAAGTCACTACGGGAACGGATCCCACTTCTGACACCAATTGTACAGGATGGCGGGTATGGGCAGGCGGTGGGCGTTATGGAATAATAGTGTAATTTTTAGAGAAAGGCCATTTATTGGCTAAAGCATGATGAAAGGGGCTACATAGGCCTAGGGAGGTGAGGGTGAGCCAGAGCTTGCAATTTGGCGAACATTGTTCGCGAAGCTACCGAAAGTGGTTGTCTGCCAAAACTAAGTCCACAGTGCCGCAGCACCGGGAGAAGCGGGAGATGATCAATGCTACAGGGCGCGCATCCGACTCGCGGGTGAGCAAGAATGCAAGAGAGCGGGCCCGGCGACGGGCGGCCGGGTATGTTCGACGCACCACGCGGCTTCCTCCACCCTGATTGGTCAGGACCGAGCAAACCGTGCGGGCGGCATGGAACTTTCCAGAGCGTTGCCTGCTAAGCGACGCCTGGGACGGCGTTACCTCGTCAGCACACGAGAGAGGCGCGTGAACAAGGTGCCCTTTCTCGGTGCTGACTTCCTGTTACTAGACCGTGGGACGAAAGAATTTACAGGCAGCTAACACTGCCGGCCGTGGCTTGGCCGTAATGGAGTAATGAAGTTACTGGTTGGAGGCTCACATAATAAAGTAAAATTCCTTATTGTCTGGCTCATCCTTTACAACTGACTCTTCCTACTGACTATGTTTTGAAACATGCCTGTGACACTAGTTATAGATTCCGATGCTTCACTTCAGGTTTACTGTATCCCTCTGACATTCTTATTGACGATGAAACACAGAGATTGCATCGGAATTAAATACAAAAGGCACAATGTCGACTTTAGTACAAGAAGACTGACTCTTCTTACTGTCTATGTTTTGAACCATTCCTGTGACACTAGTTATAGATTCCGATGCTTCACATCAGGTTTATTGTATCCATTGGACCTTCTTATTGACGATGAAACACAGAAATTGCATTGGAATTACATACAAAAGGCACAATGCCGACTTAAGTACAAGATGACTGACTCTTCTTACTGTCTATTTTTTGAACCATTCCTGTGACACTAGTCATAGATTCCGTTGCTTCACTTCAGTTTTACTGTATCCCTTGGACCTTCTTATTGACGATGAAACACAGAAATTGAATTGGAATTATATACAAAAGGCACAATACCGACATAAGTACAAGAAGACTGACTCTTCTTACTGTCTATGTTTTGAACCATTCCTGTGACACTAGTTATAGATTCCGATGCTTCACTTCAGCTTTACTGTATCCCTTGGACCTTCTTATTGACGATGAGACACAGAAATTGCATCGGAATTAAATACAAAAGGCACAATGCCGACTTAAGTACAAGAAGACTGACTCTTCCTACTGTCAATGTTTGAACCATTCCTGTGACACTAGTGATAGATTCCGATGCTTCACTTCAGGTTTACTGTATCCCTTGGACCTTCTTATTGACGATGAAACACAGAAATTGCATCGGAATTAAATACAAAAGGCACAATGCCGACTTAAGTACAAGAAAAGTGACTCTTCCTACTGTCTATGTTTTGAACCATTCCTGTGACACTAGTCTTGGATTCCGATGTTTCACTTCAGGTTTAGTGTATCCCTCTGACCTTCTCATTGACGATGATACACAGAAATTGCATCAGAATTAAATACAAAAGGCACAATACCGACTTAAGGACAAGAAGACTGACTCTTTCTACTGACTTTGTTTTGAACCATTCCTGTGACACTAGTTATAGATTTCGATGCTTCACTTCAGGTTTATTGTATCCCTCTGACCTTCTTATTGACGATGAAACACAGAAATTGCATCGGAATTAAAAAGAAAAGGCACAATGTCAACTTAAGTACAAGAAGACTGACTCTTCTTACTGACTATGTTCTCAACCATTCCTGTGACACTAGTTATAGATTCCGATGCTTCACTCCTGGTTTACTGTATCCCTTGGACCTTCTTATTGACGATGAAACACAGAAATCGCTTCGGAATTAAATGCAAAAGGCACAATGCCGAATTAAGTACAAGAGGACTGACTCTTCCTACGGTCTATGTTTTGAACCATTTCTGCGACACTAGTTATAGAGTCCGATGCTTCACTTCAGGTTTACTGTATCCCTTGGACCTTCTTATTGACGATGAATCACAGATATTGCATCGGAATTAAATACAAAAGGCACATTGCCGACTTAAGTACAAGAAAACTGACTCTTCTTACTGTCTATATTTTGAACCATTCCAGTAACACTAGATATAGATTCCGATGCTTCACTTCAGGTTTACTGTATCCCTTGGACCTTCTTATTGTCGATGAAACACAGAAATTGCATCGGAATTAAATACAAAAGTCACAATGCCGACTTAAGTACAAGAAGACTTACTCTTCTTACTGCATATGTTTTGAACCATTACTGTGACACTAGTTATAGATTCCGATTCTTCACTCCTGGTTTACTGTATCCCGTGGACCCTCTTATTGACGTTGAGACACAGAAAATGCATCGGAATTAAATACAAAAGGCACAATGCCGACTTAAGGACAAGAAGACTGACTCTTCCTACAGACTATGTTTTGAAACATGCCTGTGACACTAGTTATAGATTCCGATGCTTTACTTCAGGTTTACTGTATCCCTCTGACATTCTTATTGACGATGAAACACAGAAATTGCATCGGAATTTAATTCAAATGGCACAATGCCGACTTTAGTACAAGAAGACTGACTCTTCTTTCTGACTATGATTTCAACCATTCCTGTGACACTAGTTATAGATTCCGATGCTACACTCCAGGTTTACTGTGTCCCTTGGACCATCGTATTGACGATGAAACACACAAATTGCATCGGAATTAAATCCAAAAGGCACAATGCCGACTTAAGTACAAGAAGACTGACCCTTCTTACTGTCTATGTTTTGAACCATTCCTGTGAAACTAGTTATAGATTACGATGCTTCACTCCAGGTTTACTGTATCCCTTGGACCTTCTTATTGACGATGAAACACAGAAATTGCATCGGAATTAAATAGAAAAGGCACAATGTCGACTTAAGTACAAGAAGACTGACTCTTCTTACTGACTACGCCTTGAACCATTCCTGTGACACTAGTTATAGATTCCGATGCTTCACTTCAGGTTTACTGTATGCCTTGGACCTTCTTATTGACGATGAAACACAGAAATTGCATCGGAATTAAATACAAAAGGCACAATGCGGACTTAAGTACAAGAAGACTGACTCTTCCAACTGTCTATGTTTTGAACCATTCCATTGACACTAGTTATAGATTCCGATGCTTCACTCCAGGTTTACTGTATCCCTTGGACCTTGTTATTGACGATGAAACACAGAAGTTGCATCGGAATTAAATAGAAAATTTACAATGCCGACTTAAGTACAAGATGACTGACTCATCTTACTGACAACTCTTTTGAACCATTCCAGTGACACTAGTTTTACATTCCGATGCTTCACCTCAGGTTTACTGTATCTCTTGGACCTTCTTAGTTACGATGAAACACAGAAATTGCATGGGAATTAAATACAAAAGGCAAAATGCCGACTTAAGTACACGTAGACTGACTCTTCTTACTGTCTCTGTTCTGAACCATTCCTGTGACACTAGTTATAGATTCCGATGCTACACTCCTGGTTTACTGTATCCCTAGGACCTTCTTATTGACGATGAAACACAGAAATTGCATCGGAATTAAATACAAAAGGCACAATGCCGACTTAAGTACAAGAAGAGTGACTTTTCCTACTGTCTATGCTTTGAACCATTCCTGTGACACTAGTCTTGGATTCCGATGTTTCACTTCAGGTTTACTGTATCCCTCTGACCTTCTTATTGACGATGAAACACAGAAATTGCATCGGTATTAAATACAAAAGGCACAATGCCGACTTCAGGACAAGAAGACAGGCTCTTCTTACTGACTAAGTTTGAACCATTCCTGTGACACTAGTTATAGAGTCCGATGCTTCACTTCAGGTTTACTGTTTCCCTTGGACCTTCTTATTGACGATGAAACACAGAAATTGCATCGGAATTAAACACAAGAGGCACAATGCCGACATAAGTACAAGAAAACTGACTCTTCTACTGTCTATGTTTGAACCATTCCTGTGACACTTGTTATAGTTTCCGATGCTTCACTTCTGGTTTACTGTATCCCTCTGACCTTCTTATTGCCGGTGAAACACAGAAATTGCATCGGAATTAAATACGAAAGGCACAATGCCAACTTAAGTACGAGAAGACTTACTCATCTTACTGACTATGTTTTGAACCATTCATGTGACACTAGTTATAGATTCCCATACTTCACTTCAGGTTTACTGTATCCCTTGGACCTTCTTATTGACGATGAAACACAGAAATTGCATCGGAATTAAATAGAAAAGGCACAATGCCGACTTATGTACAAGTAGACTGACTCTTCTTACTGACTACGCTTTGAACCATT
The DNA here is from genome assembly GCF_021461385.2 of Schistocerca piceifrons. Taxonomy (NCBI): domain Eukaryota; kingdom Metazoa; phylum Arthropoda; class Insecta; order Orthoptera; family Acrididae; genus Schistocerca; species Schistocerca piceifrons. The sequence goes on along the minus strand of NW_025728998.1, from coordinate 101,300 downwards.
CCTGTGACACTCGTTATAGATTCCGATGCTTCACTTCAGGTTTACTGTATGCCTTGGACCTTCTTATTGACGATGAAACACAGAAATTGCATCGGAATTAAATACAAAAGGCACAATGCCGACATAAGTACTAGAAGACTGACTCTTCTTACTGTCTATGATTTGAACCATTCCATTGACACTAGTTATAGATTCCGATGCTTCACTCCAGGTTTACTATATCCCTTGGACCTTCTTATTGACGATGAATCAAAGAAATTGCATCGGAATTTAATACAAAAGGCACAATGCCGACTTAAGTACAAGAAGACTGATTCTTCTTACTGTCTATATTTTGAACCATTCCAGTAACACTAGATATAGATTCCGATGCTTCACTTCATTTTTACTGTATCCCTTGGACATTCTTATTGTCGATGAAATACAGAAATTGCATCGGAATTAAATACAAAAGGCACAATGACGACTTAAGTACAAGAAGACTGACTCTTCTTATTGTCTATGTTTTGAACCATTACTGTGACACTAGTTATAGATTCCGATGCTTCACTTCTGGTTTACTGTATCCCTTGGACCCTCTTATTGACGTTGAGACACAGAAAATGCATCGGAATTAAATACAAAAGGCACAATGCCGACTTAAGGACAAGAAGACTGACTCTTCCTACTGACTATGTTTTGAAACATGCCTGTGACACTAGTTATAGATTCCGATGCTTCATTTCAGGTTTACTGTATCCCTCTGACATTCTTATTGACGATTAAACACAGAAATTGCATCGGAATTAAATACAAAAGGCACAATGCCGACTTTAGTACGAGAAGACTGTCTCTTCATACTATCTATGTTTTGAACCATTCCTGTGACACTAGTTATAGATTCCGATGCTTCACTTCAGGTTTACTGTATGCCTTGGACCTTCTTATTGACGATGAATCACAGATATTGCATCGGAATTAAATACAAAAGGCAGAATGACGACTTAACTACAACAAGGCTGACTCTTCCAACTGTCAATGATTTGAAACATTCCTGTGACACTAGTTATAGATTCCCATGCTTCACTTCAGGTTTACTGTATTCCACTGACACTCTTATTGACGATGAATCACCGAAATTGCATCGGAATTAAATACAAAAGGCACAATGCCGACTTAAGTACAAGAAGACTGACTCTTCTCACTGACTATGCTTTGAACCATTCCTGTGACACTAGTTGTAGATTCCGATGCTTCACTTCAGGTTTACTGTATCCCTTGGACCTTCTCATTGACGATGAAACACAGAAACTGCATCGGAGTTAAATACAAAAGACAAAATGCCGACTTAAGTACACCAAGAGTGACTCTTCTTACTGTCTATGTTTTGATCCATTCCGGTGACACTAGTTATAGATTCCGATGCTACACTCCAGGTTTACTGTTAACCTTAGACCACCTTATTGACGATGAAACAAACAAATTGCATCGGAATTCAATACAAAGGCACAATGCCGACTTAAGGACAAGAAGATTGACTCTTCTTACTGACTTTGTTTTGAACCATTCCTGTGACACTAGTTATAGATTCCGATGCTTCACATCAGGTTTATTGTATCCCTTGGACCTTCTTATTGACGATGAAACACAGAAATTGCATTGGAATTACATACAAAAGGCACAATGCCGAATTAAGTACAAGATGACTGACTCTTCTTACTGTCTATTTTTTGAAGCATTCCTGTGACACTAGTCACAGATTCCGATGCTTCACTTCAGGTTTACTGTATCCCTTGGACCTTCTTATTGACGATGAAACACAGAAATTGAATTGGAATTATATACAAAAGGCACAATTCCGACTTAAGTACAAGAAGACTGACTCTTCTTACTGTCTATGTTTTGAACCATTCCTGTGACACTAGTTATAGATTCCGATGCTTCACTTCAGGTTTACTGTATCCCTTGGACCTTCTTATTGACGATGAAACACAGAAATTGCATCGGAATTAAATACAAAAGGCACAATGCCGACTTAAGTACAAGAAGACTGACTCCTCCTACTGTCAATATTTGAACCATTCCTGTGACACTAGTTATAGATTCCGATGCTTCACTTCAGGTTTACTGTATCCCTCTGATCTTCTTATTGACGATGAAACACAGAAATTGCATCGGAATTAAATACAAAAGGCACAATGCCGACTTAAGCACAAGAAGACTGTCTCTTCTAACTGTCTATGTTTTGAACCATTCCTGTGACACTAGTTATAGATTCCGATGCTTCACTTCAGGTTTACTGAATCCCTTGGACCTTCTTATTGACGATGACACACAGAAATTGCATCGGAATTAAACACAAAAAGCACAATGCTGATTTAAGTTCAAAAGGACTGACTCTTCTTACTGACTATGTTTTGAACCATTCCAGTGACACTAGTTATAGATTCCGATGCTTCACTTCAGGTTTACTGTATCCCTCTGACCTTCTTATTGACGATGAAACACAGAAATTGCATCGGAATTAAATGCAAAAGGCACAATGCCGACTTAAGTACAAGAAGACTGACTCTTTTTACTGACTATGTTTTGAACCATTCCTGTGACACTAGTTATAGATTCGAATGCTTCACTTCAGGTTTTCTGTATCCCTGAGACCTTCTTATTGACGATGAAACACAGAAATTGCATCGGAATTAAATAGAAAAAGCACATTGCCGACTTAAGTACAAGACGACTGACTTTTCTTACTGTCTATGTTTTGAACCACTCCTGTGACACTAGTTATAGATTACGATGCTTCACTTCAGGTTTACTGTATCCCTTGGACCTTCTTATTGACGATGAAACACAGAAATTGCATCGGAATTAAATACAAAAGGCACAATGCAAACATAAGTACAAGAAGACTGACTCTTCCTACTGTCTATGTTTGAACCATTCCTGTGACACTAGTTATAGATTCCGAAGCTTCCCCTGAGGTTTACTGTATCCCCTGGACCTTCTTATTGACGATGAAACACAGAAATTGCATCGGAATTAAATACAAAAGGCACAATGGCGACTTAAGTACAAGAAGCCTGACTCTTCTTATTGTCTATGTTTTGAACAATTCCTGTGACACTAGTTATATTTTCCGATGCTTCACTCCAGGTTTACTGTATCCCTTGGACCTTCTTATTGACGATGAAACACAGAAATTGCATCGGAATTAAATACAAAAGGCAAAATGCCTACTTAAGTAAACGAAGACTGACTCTTCTTACTGTCTATGATTTGAACCATTCCTGTGACACTAGTTATAGATTCCGATGCTACACTCCAGGTTTTCTGTATCCCTTGGACCTTCTTATTGACGATGCAACACAGAAATTGCATCGGAATTAAATAGAAAAGGCACAATGCCGACTTAAGTACAAGAAGACTGACTCTTCCTGCTGTCTATGCTTTGAACCATTCCTGTGACACTAGTTATAGATTCCGATGCTTCACTTGAGGTTTACTGTATCCCTTGGACCTTCTTATTGACGATGAAACACAGAAATTGCATCGGAAATAAATACAAAAAGCACAATGCTGACTTAAGTACATGAATACCGACTCTTCCAACTGACTTTGCTTTGAACCATTCCTGTGACACTAGTTATAGATTCCGATGCTTCACTTGAGGTTTACTGTATCCCTTGGACCTTCTTATTGACGATGAAACACAGAAATTGCATCGGAATTAAATTCAAAAGGCACAATGCCGACTTAAGTACAAGAAGACTGACTCTTCTTACTGTCCTTGTTTTGAACCATTCCTGTGACACTAGTTATAGATTCCGATGCTTCACTTCAGGTTTTCTGTATCCATTGGACCTTCTTATTGACGATGAAACACAGAAATTGCACCGGAATTAAATACAAAAGGCACAATGCCGACTTAAGTACAAGTAGACTGACTCTTCCTACTGTCTATGTTTTGAACCATTCCTGTGAGACTAGTTATAGATTCCGACCCTTCACTTCAGGTTTACTGTATCCCTCTCACCTTCTTATTGACGATGAAACACAGAAGTTGCATCGGAATTAAATAGAAAAGGCACAATGCCGACTTAAGTACATGACGGCTGGCTCTTCTTACTGTCTATGTTTTGAACGATTCCTGTGACACTAGTTGTAGATTCCGATGCTTCACTTCAGGTTTACTGTATCCCTTGGCCCTTCTTATTGACGATGAAACACAGAAATTTCATCGGAATTAAATACAAAAGGCACAATGCCGACTTAAGGACAAGAAGACTGACTCTCCTTACTGTCTATGTTTTGAACCATTCCATTGACACTAGTTATAGATTCCGATGCTTCGCTCCAGGTTTACTGTATCCCTTGGACCTTCTTATTGACGATGAAACACAGAAATTGCATCGGAATTTAATTCAAAAGGCACAATGCCGACTTTAGTACAAGAAGACTGACTCTTCTTACTGACTATGATTTCAACCATTCCTGTGACACTAGTTATTGATTCCTATGCTACACTCCAGGTTTACTGTGTCCCTTGGACCATCTTATTGACGATGAAACACACAAATTGCATCGGAATTAAATCCAAAAGGCACAATGCCGACTTAAGTACAAGAAGACTGACTCTTCCAACTGTCTATGTTTTGAAGCATTCCATTGACACTAGTTATAGATTCCGATGCTTCACTCCAGGTTTATTGTATCCCTTGGACCTTGTTATTGACGATGAAACACAGAAATTGCATCGGAATTAAATAGAAAATTTACAATGCCGACTTAAGTGCAAGATGACTGACTCATCTTACTGACTATTGTTTTGAACCATTCCAGTGACACTAGTTATACATTCCGATGCTTCACCTCAGGTTTACTATATCTTTTGGACCTTCTTATTTACGATGAAGCACAGAAATTGCATGGGAATTAAATACAAAAGCCAAAATGCCCACTTAAGTACACGTACACTGACTCTTCTTACTGTCTCTGTTTTGTACCATTCCTGTGACACTAGTTATAGATTCCGATGCTACACGCCTGGTTTACTGTATCCCTAGGACCTTCTTATTGACGATGAAACACAGAAATTGCATCGGAATTAAATACAAAAAGCACATTTCCGACTTAAGTACTAGAAGACTGACTCTTCTTACTGTCTATGATTTGAACCACTCCATTAACACTAGTTATAGATTCCGATGCTTCACTCCAGGTTTACTGTATCCCTTGGACCTTCTTATTGACGATGAATCACAGAAATTGCATAGGAATTAAATACAAAAGGCACAATGCCAACTTAAGTACAAGAAGACTGACTCTTCTTATTGTCTATGTTTTGAACCATTACTGTGACACTAGTTACAGATTCCGATGCTTCACTCCTGGTTCACTGTATCCCTTGGACCCTCTTATTGACGTTGAGACACAGAAAATGCATCGGAATTAAATACAAAAGGCACAATGCCGACTTAAGGACAAGAAGACTGACTCTTCCTACTGACTATGTTTTGAAACATGCCTGTGACACTAGTTATAGATTCCGATGCTTCACTTCAGGTTTACTGTATCCCTCTGACATTCTTATTGACGATGAAACACTGAGATTGCATCGGAATTAAATACAAAAGGCACAATGTCGACTTTAGTACAAGAAGACTGACTCTTCTTACTGACTATGTTTTCAACCATTCCTGTGACACTAGTTATAGATTCCGATGCTACAGTCCAGGTTTACTGTGTCCCTTGGACCATCTTATTGACGATGAAACACACAAATTGCATCGGAATTAAATCCAAAAGGCACAATGCCGACTTAAGTACAAGAAGACTGACTCTTCTTACTGTCTATGTTTTGAACCATTCCTGTGAAACTAGTTATAGATTCCGATGCTTCACTCCAGGTTTACTGTACCCTTGGACCTTCTTATTGACGATGAAACACAGAAATTGCATCGGAATTAAATACAAAAGGCACAATGCCGACTTAAGTACAAGAAGACTGACTCTTCTCACTGACTATGCTTTGAACCATTCCTGTGACACTAGTTGTAGATTCCGATGCTTCACTTCAGGTTTACTGTTTCCCTTGGACCACCTTATTGACGATGAAACAAACAAATTGCATCGGAATTAAATACAAAGGCACAATGCCGACTTAAGGACAAGAAGATTCTCTATTCTTACTGACTTTGTTTTGAACCATTCCTGTGACACTACTTATAGATTCCGATGCTTCACATCAGGTTTATTGTATCCATTGGACCTTCTTATTGACGATGAAACACAGAAATTGCATTGGAATTACATACAAAAGGCACAATGCCGACTTAAGTACAAGATGACTGACTCTTCTTACTGTCTATTTTTTGAACCATTCCTGTGACACTAGTCATAGATTCCGTTGCTTCACTTCAGTTTTACTGTATCCCTTGGACCTTCTTATTGACGATGAAACACAGAAATTGAATTGGAATTATATACAAAAGGCACAATACCGACATAAGTACAAGAAGACTGACTCTTCTTACTGTCTATGTTTTGAACCATTCCTGTGACACCAGTTATAGATTCCGATGCTTCACTTCAGCTTTACTGTATCCCTTGGACCTTCTTATTGACGATGAAACACAGAAATTGCATCGGAATTAAATACAAAAGGCACAATGCCGACTTAAGTACAAGAAGACTGACTCTTCCTACTGTCAATGTTTGAACCATTCCTGTGACACTAGTTATAGATTCCGATGCTTCACTTCAGGTTTACTGTATCCCTCTGATGTTCTTATTGACGATGAAACACAGAAATTGCATCGGAATTAAATACAAAAGGCACAATGCCGACTTAAGCACAAGAATACTGTCTCTTCTAACTGTCTATGTTGTGAACCTTTCCTGTGACACTAGTTATAGATTCCGATGCTTCACTTCAGGTTTACTGAATCTATTGGACCTTCTTATTGACGATGACACACAGAAATTGCATCGGAATTAAACACAAAAGGCACAATGCTGATTTAAGTTCAAAAGGACTGACTATTCTTACTGACTATGTTTTGAACCATTCCTGTGACACTAGTTATAGATTCCGATGCTTCACTCCAGGTTTTCTGTATCCTTTGGACCTTGTTATTGACGATGAAACACAGAAATTGCATCGGAATTAAATAGAAAAGGCAGAATGCCGACTTCAGTGCAAGAGGACTGACTCTTCCAACTGACTATGTTTTGAACCGTTCCTGTGACGCTAGTTATAAATTCCAATGCTTCACTTCAGGTTTACTGTATCGCTTGGACCTTCTTATTGACGATGAAACACAGAAATTGCATCGGAATTAAATACAAAAGGCAAAATGCCTACTTAAGTAAACGAAGACTGACTCTTCTTACTGTCTATGATTTGAACCATTCCTGTGACACTAGTTATAGATTGCGATGCTACACTCCAGGTTTTCTGTATCCCTTCTACCTTCTTATTGACGATGAAACACAGAAATTGCATCGGAATTAAATACAAAAGGCACAATGCCGACTTAAGTACAAGAAGACTGACTCTTCCTACTGTCTATGTTTTGAACCATTCCTGTGACACTAGTTATAGATTACGATCCTTCACTTGAGGTTTACTGTATCCCTTGGACCTTCTTATTGACGATGAAACACAGAAATTGCATCGGAATTAAATACAAAAGGCACAATGCCGACTTAAGTACAAGAAGACTGACTCTTCCTACTGTCTATGTTTTGAACCATTCCTGTGACACTAGTTATAGATTCCGATCCTTCACTTCAGGTTTACTGTATCCTTCTGACCTTCTTATTGACGATGAAACACAGAAGTTGCATCGGAATTAAATAGAAAAGGCACAATGCCGACTTAAATACAAGACGGCTGGCTCTTCTTACTGTCTATGTTTTGAACGATTCCTGTGACACTAGTTGTAGATTCCGATGCTTCACTTCAGGTTTACTGTATGCCTTGGCCCTTCTTATTGACGATGAAACACAGAAATTGCATCGCAATTAAATACAAAAGGCCAAATGCCGGCTTAAGTACACGAAGACTGACTCTTCTTACTGTCTATATTTTTAACCATTCCTGTGACACTAGTTATAGATTCCGGTGCTTCACTTGAGGTTAACTGTATCCCTTGGACATTCTTATTGACGATGAGACACAGAAATTGCATCGGAATTAAATACAAAATGCACAATGCCGACTTAAGTACATTAAGACCGTCTCTTCCTACTGACTATGTTTTGAACCATTCCTGTGACACTAGTTATAGATTCCGATGCTTCACTTGAGGTTAACTGTATCCCTTGGACATTCTTATTGACGATGAGACACAGAAATTGCATCGGAATTAAATACAAAATGCACAATGCCGATTTAAGTACAAGAAGACTGACTCTTCTTACTATCTATGTTTGGAACCATTCCTGTGACACTAGTTATAGATTCCGATGCTTCACCTCAGGTTTACTGTATCCCTTGTATCTTCTTATTGACGATGAAACACAGAAATTGCATCGGAAATAAATACAAAAGGCATAATTCCGACTTAAGTACACGAAGACTGACTCTTCTTACTGTCTATATTTTTAACCATTCCTGTGACACTAGTTATAGATTCCGATGCTACACTCCAGGTTTAATGTATCCCTTGGACCTTCTTATTGACGATGAAACACAGAAATTGCATCGGAATTAAATACAAAAGGCACAATGCCGGCTTATGGACAAGAAGACCGACTCTTCCTACTGACTATGTTTTGAACCATTCCTGTGACATTTGTTATGGATTCCGATGCTTCACTTGAAATTTACTGTATCCCTTGGACCTTCTTAGTGATGATGAAACACAGAATTTGCATCGGAATTAAATACAAAAGGCACAATGCCGACTTAAGTACAAGAAGACTGACTCTTCTTACTGTCTATGTTTTGAACCATTCTTGTGACACTAGTTATAGATTCCGATGCTTCACTCCAGTTTTACTGTATCCCTTGGACCTTCTCATTGACGATAAAACATAGAAATTGCAGCGGAATTAAATACAAAAGGCACAATGCCGGCTTAAGGACAAGCAGACTGACTCTTCTTACTGACTATGTTTTGAACCATTTCTGTGACACTAGCTATAGATTCCGATGCATCACTTCAGGTTTACTGTATCCCTCTGACCTTCTTATTGACGATGAAACACAGAAATTGCATCGGAATTAAATACAAAAGGCAAAATGCCGACTTAAGTACACGAAGACTCACTCTTCTTACTGTCTATGATTTGAACCATTCCTGTAACACTAGTTATAGATTCCGATGCTTCACTCCAGGTTTACTGAATCCCTTGGTCCTTCTTATTGACGATGAAATACAGAAATTGCATCGGAATTAAATACAAAAGGCACAATGACGACTTAAGTACATGAAGACCGACTCTTCCTTCTGACTATGTTTTGAACCATTCCTGTGACACTAGTTATAGATTCCGATGCTTCACTTCAGGTTTACTGTATCCCTTGGACCTTCTTATTGACGATGAAACACAGAAATTGCATCGGAATTAAATACAAAATGCACAATGCCGACTTAAGTAGAAGAAGACTGACCCTTCTTACTGTCTATGTTTTGAACCATTCCTGTGACACTATTTTTAGATTCCGATGCTTCACTCCAGGTTTACTGTATCCCTTTGACCTTCTCACTGACGATAAAACACAGAAATTGCATCGGAATAAAATACAAAAGGCACAATGCCGACTTAAGGACTAGAAGACTGACTCTTCTTACTGACTATGTTTGAATCATTCCTGTGACACTAGTTATAGATTCTGATGCTTCACTTGAGGTTTACTGTATCCCTTGGACCTTCTTATTGACGATGAAACACAGAAATTGCATCGGAAATAAATACAAAAGGCACAATGCTGACTTAAGTACATGAATACCGACTCTTCCAACTGACTATGTTTTGAACCGTTCCTGTGACACTAGTTATAGATTCCGATGCTTCACTTGAGATTTACTGTATCCCTTGGACCTTCTTATTGACGATGAAACACCAAAATTGCATCGGAATGAAATTCAAAAGGCACAATGCCGACTTAAGTACAAGAAGACTGACTCTTCTTACTGTCTATGTTTTGAACGATTCCTGTGACACTAGTTATAGATTCCGATGCTTCACTTCAGGTTTTCTGCATCCCTTGGCCCTTCTTATTGACGATGAAACACAGAAATTGCATCGGAATTAAATACAAAAGGCACAATGCCGACTTGAGGACAAGATGTCTGACTCTCCTTACTGTCTATGTTTTGAACCATACCATTGACACTAGTTATAGATTCCGATGCTTCACTCCAGGTTTACTGAATCCCTTGGTCCTTCTTATTGACGATGAAACACAGGAATTGCATCGGAATTAAATACAAAAGGCGAAATGCCGACTTAAGTACACGAAGACTGACTCTTCTTACTGTCTATGTTTTGAGCCATTCCTGTGACACTAGTTATAGATTCCGATGCTACACTCCAGGTTTACTGTATCCCTCTGACCTTCTTATTGACGATGAAACACAGAAATTGCATCGGAATTAAATACAAGAGGCACAATGCCGACTTAAGGACAAGAAGACTGACTCTTCTTACTGACTATGTTTTAACCATTCCTGTGACACTAGTTATATATTCCGATGCTTCATTTCAGGTTTACTGTATCCCTCTGACCTTATTATTGACGATGAAACACAGAAATTGCATCGGAATTAAATACAAAAGGCACAATGCCGACTTAAGTACAAGAAGACTGACTCTTCTTACTGTCTATGTTTGAACCATTCCTGTGACACTAGTTATAGATTCCGATGCTTCACTTCAGGTTTTCTGTATCCCTCTGACCTTATTGTTCGTGAAACACAGAAATTGCATCGGAATTAAATACGAATGGCACAATGCCAACTTAAGCACAAGAAGACTGACACTTCTTACTGACTATGTTTTGAACCATTCCTGTGACACTAGTTATAGATTCCGATTCTTCATTTCAGGTTTACTGTATCCCTCTGACCTTCTTAATGACGATGAAACACAGAAATTGCATCGGAATTAAGTACAAAAAGGCACAATGCCGACTTAAGTACAAGAAGACTGACTGTTCTTACTGTATATGTTGGAACCATTCCTGTGACACTAGTTATAGATTCCGATGCTTCACTTCAGGTTTCCTGTATCCCTCTGACCTTATTGTTGGTGAAACACAGAAATTGCATCGGAATTAAATACGAATGGCACAATGCCAACTTAAGCACAAGAAGACTGACTCTTCTTACTGACTATGTTTTGAACCATTCCTGTGACACTAGTTATAGATTCCGATTCTTCACTTCAGGTTTACTGTATCCCTCTGACCTTCTTATTGACGATGAAACACAGAAGTTGCATCGGAACTAAATAGAAAAGGTACATTGCCGATTTAAGTACAAGAAGACTGACTCTTCTTACTTCTATGTTATGAACCATTCCTGTGACACTAGTTGTGGATTCCGATGCTTCACTTAATGCTTACTGTATCCCTTGGACCTAGTTATTGACGATGAAACACAGAAATTGCATCAGAATTAAATACAAAAGGCACAATGCCGACTTAAGGACAAGAAGGCTGACTCTTCTTACTGACAATGTTTTGAAACATTCCTGTGACACTAGCTATAGATTCCGATGCTTCACTTCAGGTTTACTGTATCCCTCTGACCTTCTTATTGACTTTGAAACACGGATATTGCATCGGAATTAAATACAAAAGCACACTGCCGACTTAAGGACAAGAGGACCGACTCCTCTTACTGACGATGCTTTGAACCATTCCTGTAACACTAGTTATAGATTCCGATGCTTCACCTCAGGTTTACTGTTTCCCTTGGATCTTCTTATTGACGATGAAACACAGATATTGCATCGGAATTAAATACAAAAGGCAAAATTCCGACTTAAGTACACGAAGACTGACTCTTCTTACTGTCTATATTTTTAACCATTCCTGTGACACTAGTTATAGATTCCGATGCTTCACTTGAGGTTAACTGTATCCCTTGGACATTCTTATTGACGATGAGACACAGAAATTGCATCGGAATTAAATACAAAATGCACAATGCCGACTTAAGTACATTAAGACCGTCTCTTCCTACTGACTATGTTTTGAACCATTCCTGTGACACTAGTTATAGATTCCGATGCTTCACTTGAGGTTAACTGTATCCCTTGGACATTCTTATTGACGATGAGACACAGAAATTGCATCGGAATTAAACACAAAAGGCACAATGCTGATTTAAGTTCAAAAGGACTGACTATTCTTACTGACTATGTTTTGAACCATTCCTGTGACACTAGTTATAGATTCCGATGCTTCACTCCAGGTTTTCTGTATCCTTTGGACCTTGTTATTGACGATGAAACACAGAAATTGCATCGGAATTAAATAGAAAAGGCAGAATGCCGACTTCAGTGCAAGAGGACTGACTCTTCCAACTGACTATGTTTTGAACCGTTCCTGTGACGCTAGTTATAAATTCCAATGCTTCACTTCAGGTTTACTGTATCGCTTGGACCTTCTTATTGACGATGAAACACAGAAATTGCATCGGAATTAAATACAAAAGGCAAAATGCCTACTTAAGTAAACGAAGACTGACTCTTCTTACTGTCTATGATTTGAACCATTCCTGTGACACTAGTTATAGATTGCGATGCTACACTCCAGGTTTTCTGTATCCCTTCTACCTTCTTATTGACGATGAAACACAGAAATTGCATCGGAATTAAATACAAAAGGCACAATGCCGACTTAAGTACAAGAAGACTGACTCTTCCTACTGTCTATGTTTTGAACCATTCCTGTGACACTAGTTATAGATTACGATCCTTCACTTGAGGTTTACTGTATCCCTTGGACCTTCTTATTGACGATGAAACACAGAAATTGCATCGGAATTAAATACAAAAGGCACAATGCCGACTTAAGTACAAGAAGACTGACTCTTCCTACTGTCTATGTTTTGAACCATTCCTGTGACACTAGTTATAGATTCCGATCCTTCACTTCAGGTTTACTGTATCCTTCTGACCTTCTTATTGACGATGAAACACAGAAGTTGCATCGGAATTAAATAGAAAAGGCACAATGCCGACTTAAATACAAGACGGCTGGCTCTTCTTACTGTCTATGTTTTGAACGATTCCTGTGACACTAGTTGTAGATTCCGATGCTTCACTTCAGGTTTACTGTATGCCTTGGCCCTTCTTATTGACGATGAAACACAGAAATTGCATCGCAATTAAATACAAAAGGCCAAATGCCGGCTTAAGTACACGAAGACTGACTCTTCTTACTGTCTATATTTTTAACCATTCCTGTGACACTAGTTATAGATTCCGATGCTTCACTTGAGGTTAACTGTATCCCTTGGACATTCTTATTGACGATGAGACACAGAAATTGCATCGGAATTAAATACAAAATGCACAATGCCGACTTAAGTACATTAAGACCGTCTCTTCCTACTGACTATGTTTTGAACCATTCCTGTGACACTAGTTATAGATTCCGATGCTTCACTTGAGGTTAACTGTATCCCTTGGACATTCTTATTGACGATGAGACACAGAAATTGCATCGGAATTAAATACAAAATGCACAATGCCGATTTAAGTACAAGAAGACTGACTCTTCTTACTATCTATGTTTGGAACCATTCCTGTGACACTAGTTATAGATTCCGATGCTTCACCTCAGGTTTACTGTATCCCTTGTATCTTCTTATTGACGATGAAACACAGAAATTGCATCGGAAATAAATACAAAAGGCATAATTCCGACTTAAGTACACGAAGACTGACTCTTCTTACTGTCTATATTTTTAACCATTCCTGTGACACTAGTTATAGATTCCGATGCTACACTCCAGGTTTAATGTATCCCTTGGACCTTCTTATTGACGATGAAACACAGAAATTGCATCGGAATTAAATACAAAAGGCACAATGCCGGCTTATGGACAAGAAGACCGACTCTTCCTACTGACTATGTTTTGAACCATTCCTGTGACATTTGTTATGGATTCCGATGCTTCACTTGAAATTTACTGTATCCCTTGGACCTTCTTAGTGATGATGAAACACAGAATTTGCATCGGAATTAAATACAAAAGGCACAATGCCGACTTAAGTACAAGAAGACTGACTCTTCTTACTGTCTATGTTTTGAACCATTCTTGTGACACTAGTTATAGATTCCGATGCTTCACTCCAGTTTTACTGTATCCCTTGGACCTTCTCATTTACGATAAAACATAGAAATTGCAGCGGAATTAAATACAAAAGGCACAATGCCGGCTTAAGGACAAGCAGACTGACTCTTCTTACTGACTATGTTTTGAACCATTTCTGTGACACTAGCTATAGATTCCGATGCATCACTTCAGGTTTACTGTATCCCTCTGACCTTCTTATTGACGATGAAACACAGAAATTGCATCGGAATTAAATACAAAAGGCAAAATGCCGACTTAAGTACACGAAGACTCACTCTTCTTACTGTCTATGATTTGAACCATTCCTGTAACACTAGTTATAGATTCCGATGCTTCACTCCAGGTTTACTGAATCCCTTGGTCCTTCTTATTGACGATGAAATACAGAAATTGCATCGGAATTAAATACAAAAGGCACAATGACGACTTAAGTACATGAAGACCGACTCTTCCTTCTGACTATGTTTTGAACCATTCCTGTGACACTAGTTATAGATTCCGATGCTTCACTTCAGGTTTACTGTATCCCTTGGACCTTCTTATTGACGATGAAACACACAAATTGCATCGGAATTAAATACAAAATGCACAATGCCGACTTAAGTAGAAGAAGACTGACCCTTCTTACTGTCTATGTTTTGAACCATTCCTGTGACACTATTTTTAGATTCCGATGCTTCACTCCAGGTTTACTGTATCCCTTTGACCTTCTCACTGACGATAAAACACAGAAATTGCATCGGAATAAAATACAAAAGGCACAATGCCGACTTAAGGACTAGAAGACTGACTCTTCTTACTGACTATGTTTGAATCATTCCTGTCACACTAGTTATAGATTCTGATGCTTCACTTGAGGTTTACTGTATCCCTTGGACCTTCTTATTGACGATGAAACACAGAAATTGCATCGGAAATAAATACAAAAGGCACAATGCTGACTTAAGTACATGAATACCGACTCTTCCAACTGACTATGTTTTGAACCGTTCCTGTGACACTAGTTATAGATTCCGATGCTTCACTTGAGATTTACTGTATCCCTTGGACCTTCTTATTGACGATGAAACACCGAAATTGCATCGGAATTAAATTCAAAAGGCACAATGCCGACTTATGTACAAGAAGACTGACTCTTCTTACTGTCTATGTTTTGAACGATTCCTGTGACACTAGTTATAGATTCCGATGCTTCACTTCAGGTTTTCTGCATCCCTTGGCCCTTCTTATTGACGATGAAACACAGAAATTGCATCGGAATTAAATACAAAAGGCACAATGCCGACTTGAGGACAAGATGTCTGACTCTCCTTACTGTCTATGTTTTGAACCATACCATTGACACTAGTTATAGATTCCGATGCTTCACTCCAGGTTTACTGAATCCCTTGGTCCTTCTTATTGACGATGAAACACAGGAATTGCATCGGAATTAAATACAAAAGGCGAAATGCCGACTTAAGTACACGAAGACTGACTCTTCTTACTGTCTATGTTTTGAGCCATTCCTGTGACACTAGTTATAGATTCCGATGCTACACTCCAGGTTTACTGTATCCCTCTGACCTTCTTATTGACGATGAAACACAGAAATTGCATCGGAATTAAATACAAGAGGCACAATGCCGACTTAAGGACAAGAAGACTGACTCTTCTTACTGACTATGTTTTAACCATTCCTGTGACACTAGTTATATATTCCGATGCTTCACTTCAGGTTTACTGTATCCCTCTGACCTTATTATTGACGATGAAACACAGAAATTGCATCGGAATTAAATACAAAAGGCACAATGCCGACTTAAGTACAAGAAGACTGACTCTTCTTACTGTCTATGTTTGAACCATTCCTGTGACACTAGTTATAGATTCCGATGCTTCACTTCAGGTTTTCTGTATCCCTCTGACCTTATTGTTCGTGAAACACAGAAATTGCATCGGAATTAAATACGAATGGCACAATGCCAACTTAAGCACAAGAAGACTGACACTTCTTACTGACTATGTTTTGAACCATTCCTGTGACACTAGTTATAGATTCCGATTCTTCATTTCAGGTTTACTGTATCCCTCTGACCTTCTTAATGACGATGAAACACAGAAATTGCATCGGAATTAAGTACAAAAAGGCACAATGCCGACTTAAGTACAAGAAGACTGACTGTTCTTACTGTATATGTTGGAACCATTCCTGTGACACTAGTTATAGATTCCGATGCTTCACTTCAGGTTTCCTGTATCCCTCTGACCTTATTGTTGGTGAAACACAGAAATTGCATCGGAATTAAATACGAATGGCACAATGCCAACTTAAGCACAAGAAGACTGACTCTTCTTACTGACTATGTTTTGAACCATTCCTGTGACACTAGTTATAGATTCCGATTCTTCACTTCAGGTTTACTGTATCCCTCTGACCTTCTTATTGACGATGAAACACAGAAGTTGCATCGGAACTAAATAGAAAAGGTACATTGCCGATTTAAGTACAAGAAGACTGACTCTTCTTACTTCTATGTTTTGAACCATTCCTGTGACACTAGTTGTGGATTCCGATGCTTCACTTAATGCTTACTGTATCCCTTGGACCTAGTTATTGACGATGAAACACAGAAATTGCATCAGAATTAAATACAAAAGGCACAATGCCGACTTAAGGACAAGAAGGCTGACTCTTCTTACTGACAATGTTTTGAAACATTCCTGTGACACTAGCTATAGATTCCGATGCTTCACTTCAGGTTTACTGTATCCCTCTGACCTTCTTATTGACTTTGAAACACGGATATTGCATCGGAATTAAATACAAAAGCACACTGCCGACTTAAGGACAAGAGGACCGACTCCTCTTACTGACGATGCTTTGAACCATTCCTGTAACACTAGTTATAGATTCCGATGCTTCACCTCAGGTTTACTGTTTCCCTTGGATCTTCTTATTGACGATGAAACACAGATATTGCATCGGAATTAAATACAAAAGGCAAAATTCCGACTTAAGTACACGAAGACTGACTCTTCTTACTGTCTATATTTTTAACCATTCCTGTGACACTAGTTATAGATTCCGATGCTTCACTTGAGGTTAACTGTATCCCTTGGACATTCTTATTGACGATGAGACACAGAAATTGCATCGGAATTAAATACAAAATGCACAATGCCGACTTAAGTACATTAAGACCGTCTCTTCCTACTGACTATGTTTTGAACCATTCCTGTGACACTAGTTATAGATTCCGATGCTTCACTTGAGGTTAACTGTATCCCTTGGACATTCTTATTGACGATGAGACACAGAAATTGCATCGGAATTAAATACAAAATGCACAATGCCGATTTAAGTACAAGAAGACTGACTCTTCTTACTATCTATGTTTGGAATCATTCCTGTGACACTAGTTATAGATTGCATTGTTCACTCCACGTTTACAGTATCCCTTGGACCTTCTTATTGGCGATGAAACAAAGAAATTGCATCGGAATTAAATACAAAAGCACACTGCCGACTTAAGGACAAGAAGACCGACTCCTCTTACTGACTATGCTTTGAACCATTCCTGTGACACTAGTTATAGATTTCGATGCTTCACCTCAGGTTTACTGTATCCCTTGGATCTTCTTATTGACGATGAAACACAGAAATTGCATCGGAAATAAATACAAAAGGCATAATTCCGACTTAAGTACACGAAGACTGACTCTTCTTACTGTCTATATTTTTAACCATTCCTGTGACACTAGTTATAGATTCCGACGCTACACTCCAGGTTTAATGTATCCCTTGGGCCTTCTTATTGACGATGAAACACAGAAATTGCATCGGAATTAAATACAAAAGGCACAATGCCGGCTTATGGAAAAGAAAAACGACTCTTCCTACTGACTATGTTTTGAACCATTCCTGTGACATTTGTTATGGATTCCGATGCTTCACTTGAAATTTACTGTATCCCTTGGACCTTCTTAGTGATGATGAAACACAGAATTTGCATCGGAATTAAATACAAAAGGCACAATGCCGACTTAAGTACAAGAAGACTGACTCTTCTTACTGTCTATGTTTTGAACCATTCTTGTGACACTAGTTATAGATTCCGATGCTTCACTCCAGTTTTACTATATCCCTTGGACCTTCTCATTGACGATAAAACATAGAAATTGCAGCGGAATTATATAAAAAGGCACAATGCCGGCTTAAGGACAAGCAGACTGACTCTTCTTACTGACTATGTTTTGAACCATTTCTGTGACACTAGCTATAGATTCCGATGCATCACTTCAGGTTTACTGTATCCCTCTGACCTTCTTATTGACGATGAAACACAGAAATTGCATCGGAATTAAATACAAAAGGCAAAATGCCGACTTAAGTACACGAAGACTCACTCTTCTTACTGTCTATGATTTGAACCATTCCTGTGACACTAGTTATAGATTCCGATGCTTCACTCCAGGTTTACTGAATCCCTTGGTCCTTCTTATTGACGATGAAATACAGAAATTGCATCGGAATTAAATACAAAAGGCACAATGACGACTTAAGTACATGAAGACCGACTCTTCCTTCTGACTATGTTTTGAACCATTCCTGTGACACTAGTTATAGATTCCGATGCTTCACTTCAGGTTTACTGTATCACTTGGACCTTCTTATTGACGATGAAACACAGAAATTGCATCGGAATTAAATACAAAACGCACAATGCCGACTTAAGTAGAAGAAGACTGACCCTTCTTACTGTCTATGTTTTGAACCATTCCTGTGACACTATTTTTAGATTCCGATGCTTCACTCCAGGTTTACTGTATCCCTTTGACCTTCTCACTGACGATAAAACACAGAAATTACATCGGAATTAAATACAAAAGGCACAATGCCGACTTAAGGACAAGAAGACTGACTCTTCTTACTGACTATGTTTGAATCATTCCTGTGACACTAGTTATAGATTATGATGCTTCACTTGAGGTTTACTGTATCCTTTGGACCTTCTTATTGACGATGAAACACAGAAATTGCATCGGAAATAAATACAAAAGGCACAATGCTGACTTAAGTACATGAATATCGACTCTTCCAACTGACTATGTTTTGAACCGTTCCTGTGACACTAGTTATAGATTCCGATGCTTCACTTGAGGTTTACTGTATCCCTTGGACCTTCTTATTGACGATTAAACACCGAAATTGCATCGGAATTGAATTCAAAAGGCACAATGCCGACTTAAGTACAAGAAGACTGACTCTTCTTACTGTCTATGTTTTGAACGATTCCTGTGACACTAGTTATAGATTCCGATGCTTCACTTCAGGTTTTCTGTATCCCTTGGCCCTTCTTATTGACGATGAAACACAGAAATTGCATCGGAATTAAATACAAAAGGCACAATGCCGACTTGAGGACAAGATGTCTGACTCTCCTTACTGTCTATGTTTTGAACCATACCATAGACACTAGTTATAGATTCCGATGCTTCACTCCAGATTTACTGAATCCCTTGGTAGTTCTTATTGACGATGAAACACAGGAATTGCATCGGAATTAATTAGAAAAGGCACAATGAAGACTTAAGTACACGAAGACTGACTCTTCTTACTGAGTTTGTTTTGAATCATTCCTGTGACACTAGTCATAGATTCCGATACTTCACTTCAGGTTTACTGTATCCCTTGGACCTTCTTATTGACGATGAAACTGAGAAATAGCATCGGTATTAAATACAAAAGGCGAAATGCCGACTTAAGTACACGAAGACTGACTCTTCTTACTGTCTATGTTTTGAACCATTCCTGTGACACTTGTTATAGATTCCGATGCTACACTCCAGGTTTACTGTATCCCTCTGACCTCCTTATTGACGATGAAACACAGAAATTGCATCGGAATTAAATACAAAAGGCGCAATGCCGACATAAGGACAAGAAGACTGACTGTTCTTACTGACTATGTTTTGAACCATTCCTGTGACACTAGTTATAGATACCGATGCTTCACTTCAGGTTTATTGTATCCCTCTGACCTTCTTATTGACGATGAAACACAGAAATTGCATCGGAATTAAATACAAAAGGCAAAATGCCGACTTAAGGACAAGAAGACTGACTCTTCCTACTGTCTATGATTTGAACCATTCCTGTGACATTAGTTTTGGATTCCGATGCTTCACTTCAGGTTTACTGTATCCCTCTGACCTTCTTATTGACGATGAAACACAGAAATTCCATTGGAAATAAATAGAAAAGTCCCAATGTCGCCTTAAGTACAAGAAGAATGACTCTTCTTACTGTCTATGTTTTGAACCATTCCTGTGACACTAGTTATAGATTCCGATGCTTCACTCCAGGTCTACTGTATCCCTTGGACCTTCTCATTGACGATAAAACACAGAAATTGCATCGGAATTAAATACAAAAGGCACAATGCCGACTTAAGGACAAGAAGACTGACTCTTCTTACTGACTATGTTTGAACCATTCCTGTGACACTAGCTATAGATTCCGATGCTTCACTTGAGGTTTACTGTATCCCTCTGACCTTCTTATCGACGATGAAACACAGAAATTGCATCGGAATTAAATATAAAAGGCACAAGGCCGATTTAAGTACAAGAAGACTGACTCTTCTTACTGACGATGCTTTGAACCATTCCTGTGACACTAGTTATAGATTCCGATGCTTCAGTTCACGTTTACTGTATCCCTTGGACCTTCTTATTGACGATGAAACACAGAAATTGCATCGGAATTAAATACAAAAGGCACAATGCCGACTTAAGGACAAGAAGACTGACTCTTCTTACTGACTTTAATTTGAACCATTCCTGTGACACTAGTTATAGATTCCGATGCTTCACTTCAGGTTTACTGTATCCCTTGGACCTTCTTATTGACGATGAAACACAGAAATTGCATCGGAATTAAATACAAAAGGCACAATGGCGACTTAAGTACAAGAAGACTGACTCTTCCTACTGTCTATGTTTTGAACCATTCCTGTGACACTAGTTATAGATTCCGATGCTTCACTTCAGGTTTTCTGTATCCCTCTGACCTTATTGTTCGTGAAACACAGAAATTGCATCGGAATTAAATACGAATGGCACAATGCCAACTTAAGCACAAGAAGACTGACACTTCTTACTGACTATGTTTTGAACCATTCCTGTGACACTAGTTATAGATTCCGATTCTTCATTTCAGGTTTACTGTATCCCTCTGACCTTCTTAATGACGATGAAACACAGAAATTGCATCGGAATTAAGTACAAAAAGGCACAATGCCGACTTAAGTACAAGAAGACTGACTGTTCTTACTGTATATGTTGGAACCATTCCTGTGACACTAGTTATAGATTCCGATGCTTCACTTCAGGTTTCTTGTATCCCTCTGACCTTATTGTTGGTGAAACACAGAAATTGCATCGGAATTAAATACGAATGGCACAATGCCAACTTAAGCACAAGAAGACTGACTCTTCTTACTGACTATGTTTTGAACCATTCCTGTGACACTAGTTATAGATTCCGATTCTTCACTTCAGGTTTACTGTATCCCTCTGACCTTCTTATTGACGATGAAACACAGAAGTTGCATCGGAACTAAATAGAAAAGGTACATTGCCGATTTAAGTACAAGAAGACTGACTCTTCTTACTTCTATGTTTTGAACCATTCCTGTGACACTAGTTGTGGATTCCGATGCTTCACTTAATGCTTACTGTATCCCTTGGACCTAGTTATTGACGATGAAACACAGAAATTGCATCAGAATTAAATACAAAAGGCACAATGCCGACTTAAGGACAAGAAGGCTGACTCTTCTTACTGACAATGTTTTGAAACATTCCTGTGACACTAGCTATAGATTCCGATGCTTCACTTCAGGTTTACTGTATCCCTCTGACCTTCTTATTGACTTTGAAACACGGATATTGCATCGGAATTAAATACAAAAGCACACTGCCGACTTAAGGACAAGAGGACCGACTCCTCTTACTGACGATGCTTTGAACCATTCCTGTAACACTAGTTATAGATTCCGATGCTTCACCTCAGGTTTACTGTTTCCCTTGGATCTTCTTATTGACGATGAAACACAGATATTGCATCGGAATTAAATACAAAAGGCAAAATTCCGACTTAAGTACACGAAGACTGACTCTTCTTACTGTCTATATTTTTAACCATTCCTGTGACACTAGTTATAGATTCCGATGCTTCACTTGAGGTTAACTGTATCCCTTGGACATTCTTATTGACGATGAGACACAGAAATTGCATCGGAATTAAATACAAAATGCACAATGCCGACTTAAGTACATTAAGACCGTCTCTTCCTACTGACTATGTTTTGAACCATTCCTGTGACACTAGTTATAGATTCCGATGCTTCACTTGAGGTTAACTGTATCCCTTGGACATTCTTATTGACGATGAGACACAGAAATTGCATCGGAATTAAATACAAAATGCACAATGCCGATTTAAGTACAAGAAGACTGACTCTTCTTACTATCTATGTTTGGAATCATTCCTGTGACACTAGTTATAGATTGCATTGTTCACTCCACGTTTACAGTATCCCTTGGACCTTCTTATTGGCGATGAAACACAGAAATTGCATCGGAATTAAATACAAAAGCACACTGCCGACTTAAGGACAAGAAGACCGACTCCTCTTACTGACTATGCTTTGAACCATTCCTGTGACACTAGTTATAGATTTCGATGCTTCACCTCAGGTTTACTGTATCCCTTGGATCTTCTTATTGACGATGAAACACAGAAATTGCATCGGAAATAAATACAAAAGGCATAATTCCGACTTAAGTACACGAAGACTGACTCTTCTTACTGTCTATATTTTTAACCATTCCTGTGACACTAGTTATAGATTCCGACGCTACACTCCAGGTTTAATGTATCCCTTGGGCCTTCTTATTGACGATGAAACACAGAAATTGCATCGGAATTAAATACAAAAGGCACAATGCCGGCTTATGGAAAAGAAGAACGACTCTTCCTACTGACTATGTTTTGAACCATTCCTGTGACATTTGTTATGGATTCCGATGCTTCACTTGAAATTTACTGTATCCCTTGGACCTTCTTAGTGATGATGAAACACAGAATTTGCATCGGAATTAAATACAAAAGGCACAATGCCGACTTAAGTACAAGAAGACTGACTCTTCTTACTGTCTGTGTTTTGAACCATTCTTGTGACACTAGTTATAGATTCCGATGCTTCACTCCAGTTTTACTATATCCCTTGGACCTTCTCATTGACGATAAAACATAGAAATTGCAGCGGAATTAAATACAAAAGGCACAATGCCGGCTTAAGGACAAGCAGACTGACTCTTCTTACTGACTATGTTTTGAACCATTTCTGTGACACTAGCTATAGATTCCGATGCATCACTTCAGGTTTACTGTATCCCTCTGACCTTCTTATTGACGATGAAACACAGAAATTGCATCGGAATTAAATACAAAAGGCAAAATGCCGACTTAAGTACACGAAGACTCACTCTTCTTACTGTCTATGATTTGAACCATTCCTGTGACACTAGTTATAGATTCCGATGCTTCACTCCAGGTTTACTGAATCCCTTGGTCCTTCTTATTGACGATGAAATACAGAAATTGCATCGGAATTAAATACAAAAGGCACAATGACGACTTAAGTACATGAAGACCGACTCTTCCTTCTGACTATGTTTTGAACCATTCCTGTGACACTAGTTATAGATTCCGATGCTTCACTTCAGGTTTACTGTATCACTTGGACCTTCTTATTGACGATGAAACACAGAAATTGCATCGGAATTAAATACAAAACGCACAATGCCGACTTAAGTAGAAGAAGACTGACCCTTCTTACTGTCTATGTTTTGAACCATTCCTGTGACACTATTTTTAGATTCCGATGCTTCACTCCAGGTTTACTGTATCCCTTTGACCTTCTCACTGACGATAAAACACAGAAATTACATCGGAATTAAATACAAAAGGCACAATGCCGACTTAAGGACAAGAAGACTGACTCTTCTTACTGACTATGTTTGAATCATTCCTGTGACACTAGTTATAGATTATGATGCTTCACTTGAGGTTTACTGTATCCCTTGGACCTTCTTATTGACGATGAAACACAGAAATTGCATCGGAAATAAATACAAAAGGCACAATGCTGACTTAAGTACATGAATACCGACTCTTCCAACTGACTATGTTTTGAACCGTTCCTGTGACACTAGTTATAGATTCCGATGCTTCACTTGAGGTTTACTGTATCCCTTGGACCTTCTTATTGACGATTAAACACCGAAATTGCATCGGAATTGAATTCAAAAGGCACAATGCCGACTTAAGTACAAGAAGACTGACTCTTCTTACTGTCTATGTTTTGAACGATTCCTGTGACACTAGTTATAGATTCCGATGCTTCACTTCAGGTTTTCTGTATCCCTTGGCCCTTCTTATTGACGATGAAACACAGAAATTGCATCGGAATTAAATACAAAAGGCACAATGCCGACTTGAGGACAAGATGTCTGACTCTCCTTACTGTCTATGTTTTGAACCATACCATAGACACTAGTTATAGATTCCGATGCTTCACTCCAGATTTACTGAATCCCTTGGTAGTTCTTATTGACGATGAAACACAGGAATTGCATCGGAATTAATTAGAAAAGGCACAATGAAGACTTAAGTACACGAAGACTGACTCTTCTTACTGAGTTTGTTTTGAATCATTCCTGTGACACTAGTCATAGATTCCGATACTTCACTTCAGGTTTACTGTATCCCTTGGACCTTCTTATTGACGATGAAACTGAGAAATAGCATCGGTATTAAATACAAAAGGCGAAATGCCGACTTAAGTACACGAAGACTGACTCTTCTTACTGTCTATGTTTTGAACCATTCCTGTGACACTTGTTATAGATTCCGATTCTACACTCCAGGTTTACTGTATCCCTCTGACCTCCTTATTGACGATGAAACACAGAAATTGCATCGGAATTAAATACAAAAGGCGCAATGCCGACATAAGGACAAGAAGACTGACTGTTCTTACTGACTATGTTTTGAACCATTCCTGTGACACTAGTTATAGATACCGATGCTTCACTTCAGGTTTATTGTATCCCTCTGACCTTCTTATTGACGATGAAACACAGAAATTGCATCGGAATTAAATACAAAAGGCAAAATGCCGACTTAAGGACAAGAAGACTGACTCTTCCTACTGTCTATGATTTGAACCATTCCTGTGACATTAGTTTTGGATTCCGATGCTTCACTTCAGGTTTACTGTATCCCTCTGACCTTCTTATTGACGATGAAACACAGAAATTCCATTGGAAATAAATAGAAAAGTCCCAATGTCGCCTTAAGTACAAGAAGAATGACTCTTCTTACTGTCTATGTTTTGAACCATTCCTGTGACACTAGTTATAGATTCCGATGCTTCACTCCAGGTCTACTGTATCCCTTGGACCTTCTCATTGACGATAAAACACAGAAATTGCATCGGAATTAAATACAAAAGGCACAATGCCGACTTAAGGACAAGAAGACTGACTCTTCTTACTGACTATGTTTGAACCATTCCTGTGACACTAGCTATAGATTCCGATGCTTCACTTGAGGTTTACTGTATCCCTCTGACCTTCTTATCGACGATGAAACACAGAAATTGCATCGGAATTAAATATAAAAGGCACAAGGCCGACTTAAGTACAAGAAGACTGACTCTTCTTACTGACGATGCTTTGAACCATTCCTGTGACACTAGTTATAGATTCCGATGCTTCAGTTCACGTTTACTGTATCCCTTGGACCTTCTTATTGACGATGAAACACAGAAATTGCATCGGAATTAAATACAAAAGGCACAATGCCGACTTAAGGACAAGAAGACTGACTCTTCTTACTGACTTTAATTTGAACCATTCCTGTGACACTAGTTATAGATTCCGATGCTTCACTTCAGGTTTACTGTATCCCTTGGACCTTCTTATTGACGATGAAACACAGAAATTGCATCGGAATTAAATACAAAAGGCACAATGGCGACTTAAGTACAAGAAGACTGACTCTTCCTACTGTCTATGTTTTGAACCATTCCTGTGACACTAGTTATAGATTATGATGCTTCACATCAGGTTTACTGTATTCCTTGGACCTTCTTATTGACGATGAAACACAGAAATTGCATCGGAATTAAATACAAAAGGCACAATGCCGACTTAAGTACATTAAGACCGACTCTTCCTACTGACTATGTTTTGAACCATTCCTGTGACACTAGTTATAGATTCCGATGCTTCACTTGAGGTTAATTGTATCCCTTGGACCTTCTTATTGACGATGAAACACAGAAATTGCATCGGAATTAAATACAAAATGCACAATGCCGATTTAAGTACAAGAAGACTGACTCTTCTCACTGTCTATGTTTGGAACCATTCCTGTGACACTAGTTATAGTTGCGATGCTTCACTCCACGTTTACTGTATCCCTTGGACCTTCTTATTGACGATGAAACACGGAAATTGCATCGGAATTAAACTCAAAAGGCACACTGCCAACTTAAGGACAAGAAGACCGACTCCTCTTACTGACTATGTTTTGAACCATTCCTGTGACACAAGTTATAGATTACGATGCTTCACCTCAGGTTTACTGTATCCCTTGGATCTACTTATTGACGATGAAACATAGAAATTGCATCGGAATTAAATACAAAAGGCAAAATGCCGACTTAAGTACACGAAGACTGACTCTTCTTACAGTCTACTTTTTTAACCATTCCTGTGACACTAGTTATAGATTCCGATGATACACTCCAGGTGTAATGTATCCCTTGGACCTTCTTATTGACGATGAAACACAGAAATTGCATCGGAATTAAATACAAAAGGCACAATGATGGCTTACGGACAAGAAGACCAACTCTTCCTACTGACTATGTTTTGAACCATTCCTGTGACATTAGTTATGGATTCCGATGCTTCACTTGAGGTTTACTGTATCCCTTGGACCTTCTTAGTGATGATGAAACACAGAAATTGCATCGGAATAAATACAAAAGGCACAATGCCGACTTAAGTACAAGAAGACTGACTCTTCTTACTGTCTATGTTTTGAACCATTCCTGTGACACTAGTTATAGATTCCGATGCTTCACTTTAGGTTTCCTGTATCCCTCTGACCTTATTGTTGGTGAAACACAGAAATTGCATCGGAATTAAATACGAATGGCACAATGCCAACTTAAGCACAGGAAGACTGACTCTTCTTACTGACTATGTTTTGAACCATTCCTGTGACACTAGTTATAGATTCCGATTCTTCACTTCAGGTTTACTGTATCCCTCTGACCTTCTTATTGACGATGAAACACAGAAGTTGCATCGAAATTAAATAGAAAAGGCACATTGCCGACTTAAGTACAAGAAGACTGACTCTTCTTACTGTCTATGATTTGAACCATTCCTGTGACACTAGATGTAGATTCCGATGCTTCACATCATGCTTACTGTATCCCTTGGACCTTGTTATTGACGATGAAACACAGAAATTGCATCACAATTAAATACAAAAGGCACAATGCCGACTTAACGACAAGAAGGCTGACTCTTCTTACTGACAATGTTTTGAAACATTCCTGTGGCACTAGCTATAGATTCCGATGCTTCACTTCAGGTTTACTGTATCCCTCTGACCTTCTTATTGACGTTGAAACACAGATATTGCATCGGAATTAAATACAAAAGGCACAATGCCGACTTAAGTACAAGAAGACTGACTCTTCTTACTGTCTATGATTTGAACCATTCCATTGACACTAGTTATAGATTCCGATGCTACACTCCAGGTTTACTGTATCCCTCTGACCTTGTTATTGACGATGAAACACAGAAATTGCATCGGAATTAAATACAAAAGGCACAATGCCGACTTAAGTAAAAGAAGTCTGACTCTTCTTACTGTCTATGATTTAAACCATTCCTGTGACACTAGTTATAGATTCCGATGTTTCACCCAGGGTTACTGTATCCCTTGGACCTTCTTATTGACGATGAAACACAGAAATTGCATCGGAAATAAATACAAAAGGCACAATGCTGACTTAAGTACATGAATACCGACTCTTCCAACTGACTATGTTTTGAACCGTTCCTGTGACACTAGTTATAGATTCCGATGCTTCACTTGAGGTTTACTGTATCCCTTGGACCTTCTTATTGACGATTAAACACCGAAATTGCATCGGAATTGAATTCAAAAGGCACAATGCCGACTTAAGTACAAGAAGACTGACTCTTCTTACTGTCTATGTTTTGAACGATTCCTGTGACACTAGTTATAGATTCCGATGCTTCACTTCAGGTTTTCTGTATCCCTTGGCCCTTCTTATTGACGATGAAACACAGAAATTGCATCGGAATTAAATACAAAAGGCACAATGCCGACTTGAGGACAAGATGTCTGACTCTCCTTACTGTCTATGTTTTGAACCATACCATAGACACTAGTTATAGATTCCGATGCTTCACTCCAGATTTACTGAATCCCTTGGTAGTTCTTATTGACGATGAAACACAGGAATTGCATCGGAATTAATTAGAAAAGGCACAATGAAGACTTAAGTACACGAAGACTGACTCTTCTTACTGAGTTTGTTTTGAATCATTCCTGTGACACTAGTCATAGATTCCGATACTTCACTTCAGGTTTACTGTATCCCTTGGACCTTCTTATTGACGATGAAACTGAGAAATAGCATCGGTATTAAATACAAAAGGCGAAATGCCGACTTAAGTACACGAAGACTGACTCTTCTTACTGTCTATGTTTTGAACCATTCCTGTGACACTTGTTATAGATTCCGATTCTACACTCCAGGTTTACTGTATCCCTCTGACCTCCTTATTGACGATGAAACACAGAAATTGCATCGGAATTAAATACAAAAGGCGCAATGCCGACATAAGGACAAGAAGACTGACTGTTCTTACTGACTATGTTTTGAACCATTCCTGTGACACTAGTTATAGATACCGATGCTTCACTTCAGGTTTATTGTATCCCTCTGACCTTCTTATTGACGATGAAACACAGAAATTGCATCGGAATTAAATACAAAAGGCAAAATGCCGACTTAAGGACAAGAAGACTGACTCTTCCTACTGTCTATGATTTGAACCATTCCTGTGACATTAGTTTTGGATTCCGATGCTTCACTTCAGGTTTACTGTATCCCTCTGACCTTCTTATTGACGATGAAACACAGAAATTCCATTGGAAATAAATAGAAAAGTCCCAATGTCGCCTTAAGTACAAGAAGAATGACTCTTCTTACTGTCTATGTTTTGAACCATTCCTGTGACACTAGTTATAGATTCCGATGCTTCACTCCAGGTCTACTGTATCCCTTGGACCTTCTCATTGACGATAAAACACAGAAATTGCATCGGAATTAAATACAAAAGGCACAATGCCGACTTAAGGACAAGAAGACTGACTCTTCTTACTGACTATGTTTGAACCATTCCTGTGACACTAGCTATAGATTCCGATGCTTCACTTGAGGTTTACTGTATCCCTCTGACCTTCTTATCGACGATGAAACACAGAAATTGCATCGGAATTAAATATAAAAGGCACAAGGCCGACTTAAGTACAAGAAGACTGACTCTTCTTACTGACGATGCTTTGAACCATTCCTGTGACACTAGTTATAGATTCCGATGCTTCAGTTCACGTTTACTGTATCCCTTGGACCTTCTTATTGACGATGAAACACAGAAATTGCATCGGAATTAAATACAAAAGGCACAATGCCGACTTAAGGACAAGAAGACTGACTCTTCTTACTGACTTTAATTTGAACCATTCCTGTGACACTAGTTATAGATTCCGATGCTTCACTTCAGGTTTACTGTATCCCTTGGACCTTCTTATTGACGATGAAACACAGAAATTGCATCGGAATTAAATACAAAAGGCACAATGGCGACTTAAGTACAAGAAGACTGACTCTTCCTACTGTCTATGTTTTGAACCATTCCTGTGACACTAGTTATAGATTATGATGCTTCACATCAGGTTTACTGTATTCCTTGGACCTTCTTATTGACGATGAAACACAGAAATTGCATCGGAATTAAATACAAAAGGCACAATGCCGACTTAAGTACATTAAGACCGACTCTTCCTACTGACTATGTTTTGAACCATTCCTGTGACACTAGTTATAGATTCCGATGCTTCACTTGAGGTTAATTGTATCCCTTGGACCTTCTTATTGACGATGAAACACAGAAATTGCATCGGAATTAAATACAAAATGCACAATGCCGATTTAAGTACAAGAAGACTGACTCTTCTCACTGTCTATGTTTGGAACCATTCCTGTGACACTAGTTATAGTTGCGATGCTTCACTCCACGTTTACTGTATCCCTTGGACCTTCTTATTGACGATGAAACACGGAAATTGCATCGGAATTAAACTCAAAAGGCACACTGCCAACTTAAGGACAAGAAGACCGACTCCTCTTACTGACTATGTTTTGAACCATTCCTGTGACACAAGTTATAGATTACGATGCTTCACCTCAGGTTTACTGTATCCCTTGGATCTACTTATTGACGATGAAACATAGAAATTGCATCGGAATTAAATACAAAAGGCAAAATGCCGACTTAAGTACACGAAGACTGACTCTTCTTACAGTCTACTTTTTTAACCATTCCTGTGACACTAGTTATAGATTCCGATGATACACTCCAGGTGTAATGTATCCCTTGGACCTTCTTATTGACGATGAAACACAGAAATTGCATCGGAATTAAATACAAAAGGCACAATGATGGCTTACGGACAAGAAGACCAACTCTTCCTACTGACTATGTTTTGAACCATTCCTGTGACATTAGTTATGGATTCCGATGCTTCACTTGAGGTTTACTGTATCCCTTGGACCTTCTTAGTGATGATGAAACACAGAAATTGCATCGGAATAAATACAAAAGGCACAATGCCGACTTAAGTACAAGAAGACTGACTCTTCTTACTGTCTATGTTTTGAACCATTCCTGTGACACTAGTTATAGATTCCGATGCTTCACTTTAGGTTTCCTGTATCCCTCTGACCTTATTGTTGGTGAAACACAGAAATTGCATCGGAATTAAATACGAATGGCACAATGCCAACTTAAGCACAGGAAGACTGACTCTTCTTACTGACTATGTTTTGAACCATTCCTGTGACACTAGTTATAGATTCCGATTCTTCACTTCAGGTTTACTGTATCCCTCTGACCTTCTTATTGACGATGAAACACAGAAGTTGCATCGAAATTAAATAGAAAAGGCACATTGCCGACTTAAGTACAAGAAGACTGACTCTTCTTACTGTCTATGATTTGAACCATTCCTGTGACACTAGATGTAGATTCCGATGCTTCACATCATGCTTACTGTATCCCTTGGACCTTGTTATTGACGATGAAACACAGAAATTGCATCACAATTAAATACAAAAGGCACAATGCCGACTTAACGACAAGAAGGCTGACTCTTCTTACTGACAATGTTTTGAAACATTCCTGTGGCACTAGCTATAGATTCCGATGCTTCACTTCAGGTTTACTGTATCCCTCTGACCTTCTTATTGACGTTGAAACACAGATATTGCATCGGAATTAAATACAAAAGGCACAATGCCGACTTAAGTACAAGAAGACTGACTCTTCTTACTGTCTATGATTTGAACCATTCCATTGACACTAGTTATAGATTCCGATGCTACACTCCAGGTTTACTGTATCCCTCTGACCTTGTTATTGACGATGAAACACAGAAATTGCATCGGAATTAAATACAAAAGGCACAATGCCGACTTAAGTAAAAGAAGTCTGACTCTTCTTACTGTCTATGATTTAAACCATTCCTGTGACACTAGTTATAGATTCCGATGTTTCACTCCAGGGTTACTGTATCCCTTGGACCTTCTTATTGACGATGAAACACAGAAATTGCATCGGAATTAAATACAAAAGGCAAAATGCTGACTTAAGGACAAGAAGACTGACTCTTCCTACTGTCTATGATTTGAACCATTCCTGTGACATTAGTTTTGGATTCCGATGCTTCACTTCAGGTTTACTGTATCCCTCTGACCTTCTTATTGACGATGAAACACAGAAATTGCATCGGAATTAAATAGAAAAGTCCCAATGTCGCCTTAAGTACAAGAAATATGACTCTTCTTACTGTCTATGTTTTGAACCATTCCTGTGACACTAGTTATAGATTCCGATGCTTCACTCCAGGTTTACTGTATCCCTTGGACCTTCTCATTGACGATAAAACACAGAAATTGCATCGGAATTAAATACAAAAGGCACAATGCCGACTTAAGGACAAGAAGACTTACTCTTCTTACTGACTATGTTTGAACCATTCCTGTGACACTAGCTATAGATTCCGATGCTTCACTTGAGGTTTACTGTATCCCTCTGGCCTTCTTATCGACGATGAAACACAGAAATTGCATCGGAATTAAATATAAAAGGCACAATGCCGACTTAAGTACAAGAAGACTGATTCTTCTTACTGTCTATGATTTGAACCATTCCATTGACACTAGTTATAGATTCCGATGCTACACTCCAGGTTTACTGTATCCCTCTGACTCCCTAATTGACGATGAAACGCAGAAATTGCATCGGAATTAAATACAAAAGGCGCAATGCCGACATAAGGACAAGAAGACTGACTGTGCTTACTGAAAATGTTTTGAACCATTCCTGTAACACTAGTTATAGATACCGATGCTTCACTTCAGGTTTATTGTATCCCTCTGACCTTCTTATTGACGATGAAACACAGAGATTGCATCGGAATTAAATACAAAAGGCACAATGCCGACTTAAGTAAAAGAAGTCTGACTCTTCTTACTGTCTATGATTTAAACCATTCCTGTGACACTAGTTATAGATTCCGATGTTTCACTCCAGGGTTACTGTATCCCTTGGACCTTCTTATTGACGATGAAACACAGAAATTGCATCGGAATTAAATACAAAAGGCAAAATGCTGACTTAAGGACAAGAAGACTGACTCTTCCTACTGTCTATGTTTTGAACCATTCCTGTGACATTAGTTTTGGATTCCGATGCTTCACTTCAGGTTTACTGTATCCCTCTGACCTTCTTATTGACGATGAAACACAGAAATTGCATCGGAATTAAATAGAAAAGTCCCAATGTCGCCTTAAGTACAAGAAATATGACTCTTCTTACTGTCTATGTTTTGAACCATTCCTGTGACACTAGTTATAGATTCCGATGCTTCACTCCAGGTTTACTGTATCCCTTGGACCTTCTCATTGACGATAAAACACAGAAATTGCATCGGAATTAAATACAAAAGGCACAATGCCGACTTAAGGACAAGAAGACTTACTCTTCTTACTGACTATGTTTGAACCATTCCTGTGACACTAGCTATAGATTCCGATGCTTCACTTGAGGTTTACTGTATCCCTCTGGCCTTCTTATCGACGATGAAACACAGAAATTGCATCGGAATTAAATATAAAAGGCACAATGCCGACTTAAGTACAAGAAGACTGACTCTTCTTACTGACGATGTTTTGAACCATTCCTGTGACACTAGTTATAGATTCCGATGCTTCACTTCACGTTTACTGTATCCCTTGGACCTTCTTATTGACGATGAAACACAGATATTGTATCGGAATTAAATACAAAAGGCACAATGCCGACTTAAGGACAAGAAGACTGACTCTTCTTACTGACTTTAATTTGAACCATTCCTGTGACACTAGTTATAGATTCCGATGCTTCACTTCAGGTTTACTGTATCCCTTGGACCTTCTTATTGACGATGAAACACAGAAATTGCATCGGAATTAAATACAATAGGCACAATGGCGACTTAAGTGCAAGAAGACTGACTCTTCCTCCTGTCTATGTTTTGAACCATTCCTGTGACACTAGTTATAGATTATGATGCTTCAAATCAGGTTTACTGTATTCCTTGGACCTTCTTATTGATGATGAAACACAGATATTGCATCGGAATTAAATACAAAAGGCACAATGCCGACTTAAGTACATTAAGACCGACTCTTCCTACTGACTATGTTTTGAACCATTCCTGTGACACTAGTTACAGATTCCGATGCTTCACTTGAGGTTAACTGTATCCCTTGGACCTTCGTATTGACGATGAAACACAGAAATTGCATCGGAATTAAATACAAAATGCACAATGCCGATTTAAGTACAAGAAGACTGACTCTTCTTACTGTCTATGTTTGGAACCATTCCTGTGACACTAGTTATGGATTGCGATGCTTCACTCCACGTTTACTGTATCCCTTGGACCTTCTTATTGACGATGAAACACCGAAATTGCATCGGAATTAAATACAAAATGCACACTGCCGACTTAAGGACAAGAAGACCGACTCCTCTTACTGACTATGTTTTGAACCATTCCTGTGACACAAGTTATAGATTCCGATGCTTCACCTCAGGTTTACTGTAACCCTTGGATCTTCTTATTGACGATGAAACACAGAAATTGCATCGGAATTAAATACAAAAGGCAAAATGCCGACTTAAGTACACGAAGACTGACTCTTCTTACTGTCTACTTTTTTAACCATTCCTGTGACACTAGTTATAGATTCCGATGATACACTCCAGGTTTAATGTATCCCTTGGACCTTCTTATTGACGAAGAAACACAGAAATTGCATCGGAATTAAATACAAAAGTACAATGCCGGCTTATGGACAAGAAAACCGACTCTTCCTACTGACTATGTTTTGAACCATTCCTGTGACATTAGTTATGGATTCCGATGCTTCACTTGCGGTTTACTGTCTCCCTTGGACCTTCTTAGTGATGATGAAACACAGAAACTGCATCGGAATAAATACAAAAGGCACAATGCCGACTTAAGTACAAGAAGACTGAGTCTTCTTACTGACTATGTTTCGAACCATTTCTGTGACACTAGCTATAGATTCCGATGCATCACTTCAGGTTTACTGTATCCCTCTGACCTTCTCATTAACGATGAAACACAGAAATTGCATCGGAATTAAATACAAAAGGCAAAATGCCGACTTAAGTACACGAAGACTCACTCTTCTTACTGTCTATGACTTGAACCATTCCTGTGACACTAGTAATCGATTCCGATGCTACACTCCAGGTTTACTGTATCAATTGTACCTTCTTATTGACGATGATACACAGAAATTGCATCGGAATTAAATACAAAAGGCACAATGCCGACTTAAGGACAAGAAGACTGACTCTTCTTACTGACTTTGTTTTGAACCATTCCTGTGACACTAGTTATAGATTCCGATGCTTCACATCAGGTTTACTGTATTCCTTGGACCTTCTTATTGACGATGAAACACAGAAATTGCAACGGAATTAAATACAAAAGGCACAATGCCGACTTAAGTACAAGAAGACTGACTCTTCCTACTGTCTATGTTTTGAACCATTCCTGTGACACTAGTTATGGATTCCGGTGCTTCACTTCAGGTTTACTGTATCCCTCAGACCTTCTTATTGACGATGAAACACAGAAATTGCATCGGAATTAAATAGAGAAGGCACAATGCCGACTTAAGTACAAGACGACTGACTTTTCTTACTCTCTATGTTTTGAACCATTCCTGTGACACTAGTTATAGATTCCGATGCTTCACTTCAGGTATACTGTATCCCTTGGACTTTCTTATTGACGATGAAACACAGAAATTGCATCGCAATTAAATACAAAAGGCACAATGCCGACTTAAGTACAAGAAGACTGACTCTTCTTACTGGCTATGTTTTGAACCATTCCTGTGACACTAGTTATAGATTCCGTTGCTTGACTTCAGTTTTACTCTATCCCTTGGACCTTCTTATTGACGATGAATCACAGAAATTGCATAGGAATTAAATTCAAAAAGCCCAAAGCCGAC
This sequence comes from Schistocerca piceifrons, assembly GCF_021461385.2. Classification (NCBI taxonomy): domain Eukaryota; kingdom Metazoa; phylum Arthropoda; class Insecta; order Orthoptera; family Acrididae; genus Schistocerca; species Schistocerca piceifrons. Next base: position 64,945 of record NW_025728998.1, on the reverse strand, counting down.
TTAAGCACAAAAACACTGACCCTTCTTACTGTCTATGTTTTGAACCATTCCTGTGACACTAGTTATAGATCCCGATGCTTCACTACTGGTTTACTGTATCCCTTGGACCTTCTTATTGACGTTGAAACACAGAAAATGCATCGGAATTAAATACAAAATGCACAATGCCGACTTAAGTACATGAAGACCGGCTCTTCCTACTGACTATGTTTTGAACCATTCCCTTGACACTAGTTATAGATTCCGATGCTTCACTCGAGGTTTACTGCATCCCTTGGACCTTCTTATTGACGATGAAACACAGAAATTGCATCGGAATTAAATACAAAAGGCACAATGCCGACATAAGGACAAGAAAACTGACTGTTCTTACTGACTATGTTTTGAACCATTCCTGTAACACTAGTTATAGATACCGATGCTTCACTTCAGGTTTATTGTATCCCTCTGAGCTTCTTATTGACGATGAAACACAGAAATTGCATCGGAATTAAATACAAAAAGCACAATGCCGACTTAAGTAAAAGAAGTCTGACTCTTCTTACTGTCTATGATTTAAACCATTCCTGTGACACTACTTATAGATTCCGATGTTTCACTCCAGGGTTACTGTATCCCTTGGACCTTCTTATTGACGATGAATCACAGAAATAGCATCGGAATTAAATACAAAAGGCAAAATGCCGACGTAAGGACAAGAAGACTGACCCTTCCTACTGTCTATGTTTTGAAGCATTCCTGTGACATTAGTTTTGGATTCCGATGCTTCACTTCAGGTTTACTGTATCCCTCTGACCTTCTTATTGACGATGAAACACAGAAATTGCGTCGGAATTAAATAGAAAAGTCCCAATGTCGCCTTAAGTACAAGAAGAATGACTCTTCTTACTGTCTATGTTTTGAACCATTCCTGTGACACTAGTTATAGATTCCGATGCTTCACTCCAGGTTTACTGTATCCCTTGGACCTTCTCATTGACCATAAAACACAGAAATTGCATCGGAATTAAATACAAAAGGCACAATGCCGACTTAAGGACAAGAAGACTTACTCTTCTTACTGACTATGTTTGAACCATTCCTGTGCCACTAGCTATAGATTCCGATGCTTCACTTGAGGTTTACTGTATCCCTCTGGCCTTCTTATCGACGATGAAACACAGAAATTGCATCGGAATTAAATATAAAAGGCACAATGCCGACTTAAGTACAGGAAGACTGACTCTTCTTACTGACGATGTTTTGAACCATTCCTGTGACACTAGTTATAGATTCCGATGCTTCACTTCACGTATACTGTATCCCTTGTCCTTCTTATTGACGATGAAACACAGAAATTGCATCGGAATTAAATACAAAAGGCACAATGCCGACTTAAGGACAAGAAGACTGACTCTCCTTACTGACTTTAATTTGAACCATTCCTGTGACACTAGTTATAGATTCCGATGCTTCACTTCAGGTTTACTGTATCCCTTGGACCTTCTTATTGACGATGAAACACAGAAATTGCATCGGAATTAAATACAAAAGGCACAATGGCGACTTAAGTACAAGAAGACTGACTCTTCCTACTGTCTATGCTTTGAACCATTCCTGTGACACTAGTTATAGATTATGATGCTTCACATCAGGTTTACTGTATTCCTTGGACCTTCTTATTGACGATGAAACACAGAAATTGCATCGGAATTAAAAACAAAAGGCACAATGCCGACTTAAGTACATTAAGACCGACTCTTCCTACTGACTATGTTTTGAACCATTCCTGTGACACTAGTTATAGATTCCGATGCTTCACTTGAGGTTAACTGTATCCCTTGGACCTTCTTATTGACGATGAAACACAGAAATTGCATCGGAATTAAATACAAAATGCACAATGCCGATTTAAGTACAAGAAGACTGACTCATCTTACTGTCTATGTTTGGAACCATTCCTGTGACACTAGTTATGGATTGCGATGCTTCACTCCACGTTTACTGTATCCCTTGGACCTTCTTATTGACGATGAAACACAGAAATTGCATCGGAATTAAATACGAAAGGCACACTGCCGACTTAAGGACAAGAAGACCGACTCCTCTTACTGACTATGTTTTGAACCATTCCTGTGACACAAGTTATAGATTCCGATGCTTTACCTCAGGTTTACTGTAACCCTTGGATCTTTTTATTGACGATGAAACACAGAAATTACATCGGAATTAAATACAAAAGGCAAACTGCCGACTTAAGTACACGAAGACTGACTCTTCTTACTGTCTACTTTTTTAACCATTCCTGTGACACTAGTTATAGATTCCGATGATACACTCCAGGTTTAATGTATCCCTTGGACCTTCTTATTGACGAAGAAACACAGAAATTGCATCGGAAATAAATACAAAAGCACAATGCCGGCTTATGGACAAGAAGACCGACTCTTCCTACTGACTATGTTTTGAACCATTCCTGTGACATTAGTTATGGATTCCGATGCTTCACTTGAGGTTTACTGTATCCCTTGGACCTTCTTAGTGATGATGAAACACAGAAATTGCATCGGAATAAATACAAAAGGCACAATGCCGACTTAAGTAAAGAAGACTGAGTCTTCTTACTGTCTATGTTTTGAACCATTCCTGTGACACTAGTTATAGATTCCGATGCTTCACTCCAGTTTTACTGTATCCCTTGGACCTTCTCACTGACGATAAAACACAGAAATTGCAGCGGAATTAAATAAAAAAGGCACAATGCCGACTTAAGGACAAGAAGACTGACTCTTCTTACTGACTATGTTTTGAACCATTTCTATTACACTAGCTATAGGTTCTGATGCATCACTTCAGGTTTACTGTATCCCTCTGACCTTCTTATTGACGATGAAACACAGAAATTGCATCGGAATTAAATACAAAAGGCAAAATGCCGACATAAGTACACGAAGACTCACTCTTCTTACTGTCTATGACTTGAACCATTCCTGTGACACTAGTTATCGATTCCGATGCTACACTCCAGGTTTACTGTATCCCTTGTACCTTCTTATTGACGATGAAACACAGAAATTGCATCGGAATTAAATACAAAAGGCACAATGCCGACTTAAGGACAAGAAGACTGACTCTGCTTACTGACTTTGCTTTTAACCATTCCTGTGACACTAGTTATAGATTCCGATGCTTCACATCAGGTTTACTGTATCCCTTGGACCTTCTTATTGACGATGAAACACAGAAATTGCAACGGAATTAAATACAAAAGGCACAATGCCGACTTAAGTACAAGAAGACTGAGTCTTCCTACTGTCTATGTTTTTAATAATTCCTGTGACACTAGTTATAGTTTCGGATGCTTCACTTCAGGTTTACTGTATCCCTCAGACCTTCTTATTGACGATGAAACACAGAAATTGCATCGGAATTAAATAGAGATGGCACAATGCCGACTTAAGTACAAGACGACTGACTTTTCTTACTGTCTATGTTTTGAACCATTCCTGTGACACTAGTTATAGATTCCGATGCTTCACTTCAGGTATACTGTATCCCTTGGACTTTCTTATTGACGATGAAACACAGAAATTGCATCGCAATTAAATACAAAAGGCACAATGCCGACTTAAGTACAAGAAGATTGACTCTTCTTACTGACTATGCTTTGAACCATTCCTGTGAAACTAGTTATAGATCCCGATGCTTCACTTCAGGTTAACTGTATCCCTCTGACCTTCTTATTGACGATGAAACACAGAAATTGCATCGGAATTAAATAGAAACGCCACAATGCCAACTTATGTACAAGAAGACTGACTCTTCTTACTGGCTATGTTTTGAACCGTTCCTGTGACACTAGTTATAGATTCCGTTGCTTGACTTCAGTTTTACTCTATCCCTTGGACCTTCTTATTGACGATGAAACACAGAAATTGCATAGGAATTAAATACAAAAAGCCCAAAGCCGACTTAAGCACAAGAAGACTGACCCTTCTTACTGTCTATGTTTTAAACCAATCCTGTGACACTAGTTATAGATCCTGATGCTTCACTTCTGGTTTACTGTATCCCTTGGACCTTCTTATTGACGTTGAAACACAGAAAATGCATCGGAATTAAATACAAAATGCACAATGCCGACTTAAGTACATGAAGACCGACTCTTCCTACTGACTTTGCTTTGAACCATTCCTGTGACACTAGTTATAGATTCCGATGCTTCACTTCAGGTTTACTGTATCCCTTGGACCTTCTTATTGACGATGAAACACAGAAATTGCATCGGAATTAAATACAAAAGCACAATGCCGACTTAAGTACAAGAAGACTGACTCATCTTACTGTCTATGATTTGAACCATTCCTGTGACACTAGTTATTGTTTCCGATGCTTCACTTCAGGTTTACTGTATCCCTTGCACCTTCTTATTGACAATGAAACACAGAAATTGCATCGGAATTAAATAGAGAAGGCACAATGATGACTTAAGTAAAAGACGACAGACTTTTCTTACTGTCTATGTATTGAACCATTCCTGTGACACTAGTTATAGATTCCGATGATTCACTTCAGGTTTACTGTATCCTTCTGACCTTCTTATTGATGATGAAACACAGAAATTGCATCGAAATTAAATACAAAAGGCACAATGCCGACTTAAGTACAAGGAGACTGACCTTTCATACTAACTATGTTTGAACTATTCCTGTGACACTAGTTATAGATTGCGATGCTTCACTTCAGGTTTACTGTATCCCTCTGACCTTCTTATGGACGATTAAACACAGAAATTGCATCGGAATTAAATACAAAAGGCACAATACCGACTTAAGTACTAGAAGACTGACTCTTCTTCTGTCTCTGTTTTGAACCATTCCTGTGACACTAGTTATAGATTACGATGCATAACTTCAGGTTTAATGAATCCCTTGCACCTTCTTATTGACGATGAAACACAGAAATTGCATCGGAATTAAATACAAATGCACAATGCCGTCTTAAGTACAAGAAGACTGACTCTTCTTACTGTCTATGTTTTGAACCATTCCATTGACACTAGTTATAGATTCCGATGCTTCACTTCAGGTTTACTGTATCCCTTGGACCTTCTTATTGACGATGAAACACAGAAATTGCATTGGAATTGAATACAAAAGGCACAATGCCGACTTAAGTACAAGAAGACAGACTCTTCCTACTGTCTATGTTTTGAACCATTCCTGTGACACTTGTTTTGGATTCCGATGCTTCACTTCAGGTTTACTGTATCCCTCTGACATTCTTATTGACGATGAAACAAAGAAATTGCATCGAAATTAAATACAAAATGCACAATGCCGACTTAAGTACAAGAAGACTGACTCTTCCTACTGTCTATGTTTTGAACCATTCCTGTGACACTTGTTTTGGATTCCGATGCTTCACTTCAGGTTTACTGTATCCCTCTGACATTCTTATTGACGATGAAACACAGAAATTGCATCGGAATTAAATTCAAAAGGCACAATGCCGACTTAAGTACAAGAAGACTGACTCTTCCTACTGTCTATGTTTTTACCATTCCTGTGAAACTTGTTATTGATTCCGATGCTTCACTTCAGGTTTACTGTATCCCTCTGACCTTATTGCCGATGAAACACAGAAATTGCATCGGAATTAAATACAAAAGGCACAATGCCGACTTAAGGACAAGAAGACAGACTCGTCTTAGTGACTATGTTTTGAACCATTCCTGTGACACTAGTTATAGATTCCGATGCTTCACTTCAGGTTTACTGTTTCCCTTTGACCATCTTATTGACGAAGAAACACAGATATTGCATCGGAATTAAATACAAAAGACACAATGCCGACTTAAGTACAAGAAGACTGGCTCTTCTACTGTCTATGTTTTGAACCATTTCTGTGACACTAGTTACAGCGTCCGATACTTCACTTCAGGTTTACTGCATCCCTTGGGCTTTCTTACACACGAAGAATCACAGAAATTGCATCGGAATTAAATACAAAATGCACAATGCCGACTTAACTACAAGAAAACAGACTCTTCTTACTGTCTATATTTTGAACCGTTCCAGCGACACTAGTTATAGATTCCGATGCTTCACTTCAGGTTCACTGTATCCCTTGGACCTTCTTATTGACGATGAAACACAGAAATTGCATCGGAATTAAATACAAAAGGCACAATGCCGACTTATGTACAAGACGTCAGACTCATCTTACTGTCTATGTTTTGAACCATTACTGTGACATTAGTTATAGATTCCGATGCTTCACTACAGGTTTACAGTATCCCTTGGAACTTCTTATTGACAATGAAACACAGAAATTGCATCGGAATTAAATACATGAAGCACAATGCCGAGTTAAGGACAAGAAGACTGACTCTTCTTACTGTCTATGTTTGAACCATTCCTGTGACACTAGTTATAGATTCCGATGCTTCACTTCAAGTTTACTGTATCCCTCTGACCTTCTTATTGACGATGAAAAACAGAAATTGCATCGGAATTAAATAGAAAAGGCACAATGCCGACTTAAGTACTAGAAGACTGACTCTTCCTACTGTCTATGATTTGAACCATTAATGTGACACTAGTTATAGATTCCGATGCTTCACTTCAGGTTTACTGTATCCCTTGTACCTTTTTATTGACGATGAAACAGAAATTACAACGGAATTCAATACAAAAGGCACAATGCCGACTTAACTACAAGAAGACAGACTCTTATTACTGACTATGCTTTGAACCATTCTTACGACACTAGTTATGGATTCCGATGCTTAACTTCAGGATTACTGTATCCCTCTGACCTTCTTAGTGGCGATGAAACACAGAAATTGCATCGGAAAAAAAAAAGCACAATGCCGACTTAAGTACAAGAATACTGACTCAACTTACTGTCTATGTTTTGAACCGTCCCTGTGACACTAGGTATAGATTCCGATGCTTCACTTCAGGTTTACTGTATCCCTCTGACCTTCTTATTGACGATGATACACAGAAATTGCATCGGAATTAAATACAAAAGGCACAATGCCGAATTAAGTACAAGAAGACTGTCTCTTCTTACTGTCGATTTTTAAAACTATCCTGTGACAATAGTTATAGACTCCGATGCTTCACTCCAAGCTTTCTGTATCCCTTGGACCTTCTTATTGACGATGAAACACAGAAATTGCATCGGAATTAAATACAAAAGGCACAATGTCGACTTAAGTAAAAGAAGTCTGACTCTTCTTACTGTCTATGATTTGAACCATTCCTTGACACTAGTTATAGACTCCGATGCTTCACTCCAGGTTTACTGTATCCCTTGGACCTTCTTATTGACGATGAAAAACAGAAATTGCATCAGAATTAAATAGAAAATGCACAATGATGACTTAAGTACAAAAGAAGACTGACTATTCTTACTGACTATGTTTTGAACCATTCCTGTGACACTAGTTATAGAATCCGATGCTTCACTCCAGGTTTACTGTATCCCTTGGACCTTCTTATTGACGATGAAACACAAAAATTGCATCGGAATTAAATACAAAAGGCACAATGCCGACTTGTGTACAAGAAGACTGACTCTTCCTAATGTCTATGTTTTGAAACATTACTGTGACACTAGTTTTGGATTCCGATGCTTCACTTCAGGTTTACTGTATCCCTCTGACCTTCTTATTGACGATGAAACACGGAAATTGCATCGGAATTAAATACAAAAGGCACAATGCTGACTTAAGTACAAGACGACTGTCTGTCCTTACTGACTATGTTTCGAACCATTCCTGTGACACTAGCTATAGATTCCGATGCTTCACTTCAGTTTTATTGTATCCCTTGGACCTTCTTGTTGACGATGAAACACAGAAATTACATCGGAATTAAATACAAAAGCACAATGCCGACTTAAGTACAAGAAGACTGACTCTTCCTACTGTCTATGCTTTGAACCATTCCTGTTACACTAGTTATAGATTCCGATGCTTCACTTCAGGTTTACTGTATCCCTCTGACCTTATTGCCGATGAAACACAGAAATTGCATCGGAATTAAATACGAAAGGCACAATGCCAACTTAAGTACAAGAAGACTGACTCTTCTTTCTGACTATGCTTTGAACCATTCCTGTGACACTAGTTATAGATTCCGATGCTTCGCTTCAGGTTTACTGTATCCCTCTGACCTTCTTAATTACGATGAAACACAGAAATTGCATCGGAATTAAATGGAAAAGGCACAATCCCAAATTAAGTACAAGAGTCTGACTCTTCTCACTGTCTATGATTTGAACCATTCCTGTGACACTAGTTATAGACTCCGGTGCTTCATTCCAGGTTTACTGTATCCCTTGGACCTTCTTATTGACGATGAAACACAGAAATTGCATCAGAATTAAATAGAAAATGCACAATGATGATTTAAGTACAAGGAGACAGACTCTTCTTACTGACTACGTTTTCAACCATTCCTGTGACACTAGTTATAGATTCCGATGCTTCACTTCAGGTTTACTGTATCCCTCTGACCTTATTGCCGATGAAACACAGAAATTGCATCGGTATTAAACACAAAAGGCACAATGCCGACTTAAGTACAAGAAGACAGACTCTTCTTACTGACAACGTTTTGCACCATTCCTGTGACACAAGAATAGATTCCGATGCTTCACTTCAGATTTACTGTTCCCCTTGGACTTTCTTATTGACGATGAAACACAGAAATTGCATCGGAATTGAATACAAAAGGCACAATGCCGACTTAAGTACAAGAAGACTGACTCTTCTACTGTCTATGTTTGAACCATTCCTGTGACACTAGTTGTAGATTCCGATGCTTCACTTCAGGTTTACTGTATCCCTCTGACCTTCTTATTGCCGGTGAAACACAGAAATTGCATCGGAATTAAATACGAAAGGCACAATGCCAACTTAAGTACAAGAAGACTGACACTTCTTATTGACTATGTTTTGAACCATTCCTGTGACACTAGTTATAGATTCCGATGCTTCACTTCAGGTTTACTGTATCCCTCTGACATTCTTATTGACGATGAAACACAGCAATTGCATCGGTATTAAATACAAAAGGCACAATGCCGACTTAAGTACAAGAAGACTGACTCTTCTTACTGTCCATGTTTTGAACCATTCTTGTGACACTAGTTATAGATTCCGATGCTTCACTTAAGGTTTACTGTATCCCTTGGACATTCTTATTGACGATGAAACACAGAAATTGCATCGGAATTAAATACAAAAGGCACAATGTCGACTTAAGTGAAAGAAGTCTGACTCTTCTTACTGTCCATGATTTGAATCATTCCTGTGACACTAGTTATAGACTCCAATGCTTCACTCCAAGGTTACTGTATGCCTTGGACCTTCTTATTGGCGATGAAACACAGAAATTCCATCAGAATTAAATCGAAAATGCACATTGATGACTTAAGTACAAGAAGACTGACTATTCTTACTGCCTATGATTTGAACCATTCCTGTGACACTAGTAATAGATTCCGATGCTTCACTTCAGGTTTACTGTATCCCTTGTACCTTCTTATTGACGATGAAACACAGAAATTGCATCGGAAATAAATACAAAAGCCAAAATACCGTTAAGTACACGAAGACTGACTCTATTTACTGTCAATCTTTTGAACCATTCCTGTGACACTAGTCATTGACACCGATGCTACACTCCGGGTTTACTGTATCCCTTGGTCCTTCTCATTGACGATGAAACACAGAAATTGTATCGGAATTAAATACAAAAGGCACAATTCCGACTTAAGGACAAGAAGACTGACTCTTCCTACTGTCTATGTTTTGAACCATTCTGTGACACTAGTTATAGGTTCCGATGCTTCACTTCAGGTTTAATGAATCCCTTGCACTTTCTTATTGACGATGAAACACAGAAATTGCATCCGAATTAAATACAAAAGGCACAATGCCGACTTAAGTACAAAAAGACTGACTCTTCTTACTGTCTATGTTTTGAACCATTCCATTGACACTAGTTATAGATTCCGATGCTTCACTTCAGGTTTACTGTATCCCTTGGACCTTCTTATTGACGATGAAACACAGAAATTGCATCGGAATTGAATACAAAACGCACAATGCCGACTTAAGTACAAGAAGACTGACTCTTCCTACTGTCTATGTTTTGAACCATTCCTGTGACACTTGTTTTGGATTGCGATGCTTCACTTCAGGTTTACTGTATCCCTCTGACATTCTTCTTGACGGTGAAACACGGAAATTGCATCGATATTAAATTCAAATGGCACAATGCCGACTTAAGTACAAGAAGACTGACTCTTCCTACTGTCTATGTTTTGAACCATTCCTGTGACACTAGTTATAGATTCCGATGCTTCACTTCAGGTTTACTGTATCCCTCTGACCTTATTGCCGATGAAACACAGAAATTGCATCGGTATTAAATACAAAAGGCACAATTCCGACTTAAGTACAAGAAGACTGACTCTTCTACTGTCTATGTTTTGAACCATTTCTGTGACACTAGTTATAGCGTCCGATGCTTCACTTCAGGTTTACTGTATCCCTTGGGCCTTCTTATTGACGAAGAATCACAGAAATCGCATCGGAATTAAATACAAAAGGCACAATGCCGACTTAACTACAAGAAGACAGACTCTTCTTACTGTCTATATTTTGAACCATTCCAGTGACACTAGTTACAGATTCCGATGTTTCACTTCAGGTTCACTGTATCCCTTGGACCTTCTAATTGACGATGAAACACAGAAATTGCATCGGAATTAAATACAAAAGGCACAATGCCGACTTATGTACAAGACGTGAGACTCATCTTACTGTCTATGTTTCTAACCATTACTGTGACACTAGTTATAGTTCCGATGCTTCACTACAGGTTTACAGTATCCGTTAGACTTTCTTATTGACAATGAAACACAGAAATTGCATCGGAATTAAATACATGAGTCACAATGCCGAGTTAAGGACAAGAAGACTGACTCTTCTTACTGACTATGTTTTGAACCATTCCTGTGACACTAGTTATAGATTCCGATGCTTCACGTCAGGTTTACTGTATACCTCTGACCTTCTTATTGACGATGAAACACAGAAATTGCATCGGAATTAAACGCAAAAGGCTCAATGCCGACTTAAGTACAAGAAGACTGACTCTTCTTACTGTCTATGTTTGAACCCTTCCTGTGACACTAGTTATAGATTCCGATGCTTCACTTCAGGTTTACTGTATCCCTCTGAACTTCTTATTGTCGGTGAAACACAGAAATTGCATCGGAATTAATTACGAAAGGCACAATGCCAACTTAAGTACAAGAAGACTGACTCTTCTTACTGACTATGTTTTGAACCACTCCTGTGACACTAGTTATAGATTCCGATGCTTCACTTCAAGTTTACTGTATCCCTCTGACCTTCTTATTGACGATGAAACACAGAAATTGCATCGGAGTTAAATAGAGGAGGCACAATGCCGACTTAAGTACAAGAAGACTGACACTTCCTATTGACTATGTTTTGAACCATTCCTGTGACACTAGTTATAGATTCCGATGCTTCACTTAAGGTTTACTGTATCCCTTGGACCTTCTTATTGACGATGAAACACAGAGATTGCATCGGAATTAAATACAAAAGGCACAATGTCGACTTAAGTACAAGAAGACTGACTCTTCCTACTGTCTATGTTTTGAACCATTCCTGTGACACTTGTTTTGGATTCCGATGCTTCACTTCAGGTTTACTGTATCCCTCTGACATTCTTCTTGACGATGAAACACAGAAATTGCATCGGAATTAAATTCAAAAGGCACAATGCTGACTTAAGTACAAGAAGACTGACTCTTCCTACTGTCTATGTCTTGAACCATTCCTGTGACACTAGTTATAGATTCCGATGCTTCCTTCAGGTTTACTGTATCGTTCTGACATTCTTCTTGACGATGAAACACAGAAATTGCATCGGAATTAAATAGAAGAGGCACAATGCCGACTTAAGTACAAGAAAACTGACTCTTCTTACTGTCTATGTTTTGAACAATTCCTGTGACACTAGTTGTAGATTCCGATGCTTCACTTCAGGTTTACTGTATCCCTTGTACCTTTTTATTGACGATGAAACAGAAATTGCAACGGAATTCAATACAAAAGGCACAATGCCGACTTAACTACAAGAAGACTGTCTCTTCTTACTGACTATGCTTTGAACCATTCCTGTGACACTAGTTATAGATTCCGATGCTTAACTTCAGGATTACTGTATCCCTCTGGCCTTCTCATTGACGATGAAACACAGAAATTGCATCGGAATTAAATACAAAAGGCACAATGCCGAATTAAGTACAAGAAGACTGTCTCTTCTTACTGTCTATTTTTGAACCTATCCTGTGACACTAGTTATAGACTCCGGTGCATCACTCCAGGTTTACTGTATCCCTTGGACCTTCTTATTGACGATGAAACACAGAAATTGCATCAGAATTAAATAGAAAATGCACAATGATGACTTAAGTACAAGAAGACTGACTATTCTTACTGACTATGTTTTGAACCATTCCTGTGACATTAGTTATAGATTCCGATGCTTCACTTCAGGTTTACAGTATCCCTTAGACCTTCTTATTGACGATGAAACACAAAAATTGCATCGGAATTAAATACAAAAGGCACAATGCCGACTTGTGTACAAGAAGACTGACTCTTCCTACTTTCTATGTAATGAACCATTACTGTGACACTAGTTTTGGATTCCGATGCTTCACTTCAGGTTTACTGTATCCCTCTGACCTTCTTATTGACGATGGAACACGGAAATTGCATCGGAATTAAATACAAAAGGCACAATGCTGACTTAAGTACAAGATGAATGACTATCCTTACTGACTATGTTTCGAACCAGTCCTGTGACACTAGTTATAGATTCCGATGCTTCACTTCAGGTTTATTGTATCCCTTGGACCTTCTTGTTGACGATGAAACACAGAAATTGCATCGGAATTAAATACAAAAGTACAATGCCGACTTAAGTACAAGAAGACTGACTCTTCCTACTGTCTATGCTTTGAACCATTCCTGTTACACTAGTTATAGATTCCGATGCTTCACTTCAGGTTTACTGTATCCCTCTGACCTTATTGCCGATGAAACACAGAAATTGCATCGGAATTAAATACGAAAGGCACAATGCCAACTTAAGTACAAGAAGACTGACTCTTCATACTGACTATGCTTTGAACCATTCCTGTGACACTAGTTATAGATTCCGATGCTTCACTTCAGGTTTACTGTATCCCTCTGACCTTCTTATTTACGATTAAACACAGAAATTGCATCGGAATTAAATGGAAAAGGCACAATGCCAACTTAAGTACGAGGGTCGGTCAAAAAGTAATGCCTCCCATTTTTTTTCTACTTAAAGAAATTAAGTTAAGTGAAAAATTTGAATTTGGCGCCATTCCTCAAACCTTCTTCTGCAATCCACTGCAGTAGTAACTTTCTGTGTCAACAGGTGGCAGCACAGCAGAAGTTTGTAAGATGGCCGACATCGATGTTCGTTTGAGACAGCGTTGTGTGATTGAATTCTTGAATGCAGAAGGTGAAACGCCCATACGCATTCATGAAAGACTGAAGAAGGTGTATGGTGTTGTGACAGTGGATGTCAGCACTGTTAGACGATGGGTTCGTCGTTGTAAGGAAGCTGAAGGGCAAACACCGTTGACTGACGAAAAGCGGAGCGGCAGGCCGGTGAGTGCAGTGACTCCACACAACATTCAGCAAGTTGATGACATCATTCGTGGTGACCGTCGGGTGACTGCAGATGAAGTGTGTCGCATTATTTCTCTTAGTAAAGGCAGTGTGATCACGATTATTAAACAATTGGGGTACTCAAAAGTTTGTGCACGGTGGGTTCCAAGAATGTTAACCGATCAGAATAAAGAGGCAAGGAAAACAATAGCCTCCCAACACTTGCAGCGCTTCCGTTTGGAGGGAGATGAGTTTCTGAAAAAAATTGTGACCGGGGACGAAACATGGGTGCATTTTTTTGAACCCGAATCAAAGAGGCAGTCAATGGAGTGGCGTCACACAAGCTCGCCGAGGAAGAAAAAATTCAAAACTGTGCGATCGGCAGGGAAAGTTATGGCAACAGTTTTCTGGGATACAGAGGGTGTGATTCTGGTTGATTTTTTGGAGCAGGGATGCACAATAAATTCTGTTCAATACGTCACAACCCTCAACAAACTTAAAGCACGTCTTCAGCGAGTTCGCCCAACAAAATCAATGGCAGATGTTCTTCTTTTGCATGACAATGCAAGACCACACACCAGTCGTCACACCTCTGACGAGATTGTCAAAATTGGATGGGAAGTTTTGCCTCATCCCCCATACAGCCCTGACCTGGCACCATCAGACTTCCATCTGTTCGGGCCACTAAAAGAAGCTCATCGTGGGATTCATTTTGAAGATGAGGAGGCCGTCAAAAGCATCCGTGCGTCAATGACTTAGGAAGCAGAGCTGTGATTTTTACCGTGCTGGGATACATGCCCTTGTTCAAAGATGGACCAAAACTGTAGAGATGGGCGGAGATTACATTGAAAAATGACAAAATGATCCTCAATGTTGTGGTTTTCAACCTATGTAATTGCATTTAAATTTCCTGACAATTAAACGTAGAAAAAAAAATAGGAGGCATTACTTTTTGACTGACCCTCGTACAAGAAGTCTGACTCTTCTCTCTGTCTATGATTTGAACCATTCCTGTGACACTAGTTATAGACTCCGGTGCATCACTCCAGGTTTACTGTATCCCTTGGACCTTCTTATTGACGATGAAACACAGAAATTGAATCAGAATTAAATAGAAAATGCACAATGATGATTTAAGTACAAGAAGACTGACTATTCTTACTGATTATGTTTTGAACCATTCCTGTGACACTAGTTATAGATTCCGATGCTTCACGTCAGGTTTACTGTATACCTCTGACCTTCTTATTGACGATGAAACACAGAAATTGCATCGGAATTAAACACAAAAGGCTCAATGCCGACTTAAGTACAAGAAGACTGACTCTTCTTACTGTCTATGTTTGAACCCTTCCTGTGACACTAGTTATAGATTCCGATGCTTCACTTCAGGTTTACTGTATCCCTCTGAACTTCTTATTGTCGGTGAAACACAGAAATTGCATCGGAATTAATTACGAAAGGCACAATGCCAACTTAAGTACAAGAAGACTGACTCTTCTTACTGACTATGTTTTGAACCACTCCTGTGACACTAGTTATAGATTCCGATGCTTCACTTCAAGTTTACTGTATCCCTCTGACCTTCTTATTGACGATGAAACACAGAAATTGCATCGCAATTAAATAGAGGAGGCACAATGCCGACTTAAGTACAAGAAGACTGACACTTCCTATTGACTATGTTTTGAACCATTCCTGTGACACTAGTTATAGATTCCGATGCTTCACTTAAGGTTTACTGTATCGCTTGGACCTTCTTATTGACGATGAAACACAGAGATTGCATCGGAATTAAATACAAAAGGCACAATGTCGACTTAAGTACAAGAAGACTGACTCTTCCTACTGTCTATGTTTTGAACCATTCCTGTGACACTTGTTTTGGATTCCGATGCTTCACTTCAGGTTTACTGTATCCCTCTGACATTCTTCTTGACGATGAAACACAGAAATTGCATCGGAATTAAATTCAAAAGGCACAATGCTGACTTAAGTACAAGAAGACTGACTCTTCCTACTGTCTATGTCTTGAACCATTCCTGTGACACTAGTTATAGATTCCGATGCTTCCTTCAGGTTTACTGTATCGTTCTGACATTCTTCTTGACGATGAAACACAGAAATTGCATCGGAATTAAATAGAAGAGGCACAATGCCGACTTAAGTACAAGAAAACTGACTCTTCTTACTGTCTATGTTTTGAACAATTCCTGTGACACTAGTTGTAGATTCCGATGCTTCACTTCAGGTTTACTGTATCCCTTGTACCTTTTTATTGACGATGAAACAGAAATTGCAACGGAATTCAATACAAAAGGCACAATGCCGACTTAACTACAAGAAGACTGTCTCTTCTTACTGACTATGCTTTGAACCATTCCTGTGACACTAGTTATAGACTCCGATGCTTAACTTCAGGATTACTGTATCCCTCTGGCCTTCTCATTGACGATGAAACACAGAAATTGCATCGGAATTAAATACAAAAGGCACAATGCCGAATTAAGTACAAGAAGACTGTCTCTTCTTACTGTCTATTTTTGAACCTATCCTGTGACACTAGTTATAGACTCCGGTGCATCACTCCAGGTTTACTGTATCCCTTGGACCTTCTTATTGACGATGAAACACAGAAATTGCATCAGAATTAAATAGAAAATGCACAATGATGACTTAAGTACAAGAAGACTGACTATTCTTACTGACTATGTTTTGAACCATTCCTGTGACATTAGTTATAGATTCCGATGCTTCACTTCAGGTTTACTGTATCCCTTGGACCTTCTTATTGACGATGAAACACAAAAATTGCATCGGAATTAAATACAAAAGGCACAATGCCGACTTGTGTACAAGAAGACTGACTCTTCCTACTGTCTATGTAATGAACCATTACTGTGACACTAGTTTTGGATTCCGATGCTTCACTTCAGGTTTACTGTATCCCTCTGACCTTCTTATTGACGATGGAACACGGAAATTGCATCGGAATTAAATACAAAAGGCACAATGCTGACTTAAGTACAAGATGAATGACTATCCTTACTGACTATGTTTCGAACCAGTCCTGTGACACTAGTTATAGATTCCGATGCTTCACTTCAGGTTTATTGTATCCCTTGGACCTTCTTGTTGACGATGAAACACAGAAATTGCATCGGAATTAAATACAAAAGTACAATGCCGACTTAAGTACAAGAAGACTGACTCTTCCTACTGTCTATGCTTTGAACCATTGCTGTTACACTAGTTATAGATTCCGATGCTTCACTTCAGGTTTACTGTATCCCTCTGACCTTATTGCCGATGAAACACAGAAATTGCATCGGAATTAAATACGAAAGGCACAATGCCAACTTAAGTACAAGAAGACTGACTCTTCATACTGACTATGCTTTGAACCATTCCTGTGACACTAGTTATAGATTCCGATGCTTCACTTCAGGTTTACTGTATCCCTCTGACCTTCTTATTTACGATTACACAGAAATTGCATCGGAATTAAATGGAAAAGGCACAATGCCAACTTAAGTACAAGAAGTCTGACTCTTCTCTCTGTCTATGATTTGAACCATTCCTGTGACACTAGTTATAGACTCCGGTGCATCACTCCAGGTTTACTGTATCCCTTGGACCTTCTTATTGACGATGAAACACAGAAATTGAATCAGAATTAAATAGAAAATGCACAATGATGATTTAAGTACAAGAAGACTGACTATTCTTACTGATTATGTTTTGAACCATTCCTGTGACACTAGTCATAGATTCCGATGCTACACTCCAGGTTTACTCTATCCCTTGTACCTTCTTATTGACAATGAAACACAGAAATTGCATCGGAATTAAATACAAAAGGCACAATGTCGACTTAACTAAAAGATGTCTGACTCCTCTAACTGTCTATGATTTGAACCATTCCTGTGACACTAGTTTTGTATTCCGATGCTTCACTTCAGGTTTACTGTATCCCTCTGACCTTCTTATTGACGATGAAACACAGAAATTGCATCGGAATTAAATACAAAAGCACAATGCTGACTTAAGTACAGGAAGACTGATTCTTCCTACTGTCTATGCTTTGAACCATTCCTGTGACACTAGTTATAGATTCCGATGCTTCACTTCAGGTTTACTGTATCCCTCTGACCTTATTCCCGATGAAACACAGAAATTGCATCGGTATTAAATACAAAAGGCACAATGCCGACTTAAGGACAAGAAGACAGACTCTTCTTACTGACTACGTTTTGCACCATTCCTGTGACACTAGTTATAGATTCCGATGCTTCACTTCAGATTTACTGTTTCCCTTGGACCTTCTTATTGACGATGAAACACAGAAATTGCATCGGAATTAAATACAAAAGGCACAATGCCGACTTAAGTACAAGAAGACTGACTCTTTACTGTCTATGTTTGAACCATTCCTGTGACACTAGCTATAGATTCCGATGCTTCACTTCAGGTTTACTGTATCCCTCTGACCTTCTTATTGCCGGTGAAACACAGAAATTGCATCGGAATTAAATACGAAAGGCACAATGCCAACTTAAATACAAGAAGAGTGACACTTCTTACTGACTATGTTTTGAACCATTCCTGTGACACTAGTTATAGATTCCGATGCTTCACTTCAGGTTTACTGTATCCCTCTGACCTTCGTATTGACGATGAAACACAGAAATTGCATTTTTATTAAATACAAAAGGCACAATGCCGACTTAAGTACAAGAAGACTGACTCTTCTTACTGTCCATGTTTTGAACCATTCCTGTGACACTAGTTATAGATTCCGATGCTTCACTTAAGGTTTACAGTATCCCTTGGACCTTCTTATTGACGATGAAACACAGAAATTGCATCGGAATTAAATACAACAGGCAACATGTCGACTTAATAAAAGAAGTCTGACTCTTCTTACTGTCTATGATTTGAACCATTCCTGTGACACTAGTTATAGACTGCAATGCTTCACTCAAGGGTTACTGTATACCTTGGACCTTCTTATTGACGATGAAACACAGAAATTCCATCAGAATTAAATCGAAAATGCACATTGATGACTTAAGTACAAGAAGACTGACTATTCTTACTGCCTATGTTTTGAACCATTCCTGTGACACTAGTTATAGATTCCGATGCTTCACTTCAGGTTTACTGTATCCCTTGTACCTTCTTATTGACGATGAAACACAGAAATTGCATCGGAATTAAATACAAAAGCCAAAATGACGACTTAAGTACACGAAGACTGACTCTTCTTACTGTCTATGTTTTTAACCATTCCTGTGACACTAGTCATTGACTCCGATGCTACACTCCAGGTTTACTGTTTCCCTTGGTCCTTCTTATTGACGATGAAACACAGAAATTGCATCGGAATTAAATACAAAAGGCACATGGCCGACTTCAGGACAAGAAGACAGACTCTTCTTACTGACTATGTTTTGAACCATTCCTGTGACACTAGTTATAGATTCCGATGCTTCACTTCAGGTTTACTGTTTCCCTTGGACCTTCTTATTGACGATGAAACACAGAAATTGCATCGGAATTAAATACAAGATGCACAATGCTGACTTAAGTACAAGAAGACTGACTCTTCTACTGTCCATGTTTCAACCATTCCTGTGACACTAGTTATAGATTCCGATGCTTCACTTCAGGTTTACTCTATCCCTCTGACATTCGTATTGCCGGTGAAACACAGAAACTGCATCGGAATTAAGTACGAAAGGCACAATGCCAACTTAAGTACAAGAAGACTGACTCATCTTACTGACTATGATTTGAACCATTCCTGTGACTCTAGTTATAGATTCCGATGCTTCACTTCAGGTTTACTCTATCCCTCTGACCTTCTTATTGACGATGAAACACAGAAATTGCATCGGAATTAAATACAATAGGCACAATGCCGGCTTAGGGACAAGAAGACCGACTCTTCCTACTGACTATGATTTGAACCATTCCTGTGACATTAGTTATGGATTCCGATGCTTCACTTGAGGTTTACTGTATCCCTTGGACCTTCTTAGTGATGATGAAACACAGAAATTGCATCGGAATTATATACAAGAGGCACAATGCCGACTTAAGTACAAGAAGACTGACTCTTCTTACTGTCTATGTTTTGATCCATTCCTGTGACACTAGTTATAGATTCCGATGCTTCACTCCAGTTTTACTGTATCCCTTGGACCTTCTCATTGACGATAAAACACAGAAATTGCAGCGGAATTAAATACAAAACGCTCAATGCCGACTTAAGGACAAGAAGTCTGACTCTTCATACTGACTATGTTTTGAACCATTCCTGTGACACTAGCTATAGATTCCGATGCTTCACTTCAGGTTTACTGCATCCCTCTGACCTTCTTATTGACGATGTAACACAGAAATTGCATCGGAATTAAATACAAAAGGCACAATGCCGACTTAAGTACAAGAAGACTGACTCTTCTTACTGTCTATGTTTTGAACCATTCCATTGACACTAGTTATAGATTCCGATGCTTCACTTCATGTTTACTGTATCCCTTGGACATTCTTATTGACGATGAAACACAGAAATTGCATCGGAATTAAATACAAAAGGCACAATGCCGACTTAAGTGCATGAAGACCGACTCTTCCTACTGACTATGTTTTGAACCATTCCTGTGACACTAGTTATAGATTCCGAAGATTCACTTGTGGTTTACTGTATCCCTTGGACCTTCTTATTGTCTACGAAACACAGAAAATGCATCGGAATTAAATACAAAAGGCACAATGCCGACTTAAGTACAAGAAGACTGACTCTTCTTACTGACTATGTTTTGAACCATTCCTGTGACACTAGTTATAGATCCCGATGGTTCACTTCAGGTTAACTGTATCCCTCTGACTTTCTTTTTGACGATGAAACACAGAAATTGCATCGGTATTAAATAGAAACGCCACAATGCCTACTTATGTACAAGAAGACTGACCCTTCTTACTGTCTATGTTTTTAACCATTCCTGTGACACTAGTTATAGATTCCGATGCTTCACTTCAGGTTTACTGTATCCCTCTGACCTTCTTATTGATGATGAAACACAGAAATTGCATCGGAATTAAATACAAAAGCACAATGCCGATTTAAGTACAAGAAGACTGACTCTTCTTACTGTCTATGTTTGGAACCATTCCTGTGACACTAGTTACAGATTCCGATGCTTCACTCCAGTTTTACTGTATCCCTTGGACCTTCTCATTGACGATAAAACACAGAAATTGCAGCGGAATTAAATACAAAACGCTCAATCCCGACTTAAGGACAAGAGGTCTGACTCTTCATACTGACTATGTTTTGAACCATTCCTGTGACACTAGCTATAGATTCCGATGCTTCACTTCAGGTTTACTGCATCCCTCTGACCTTCTTATTGACGATGTAACACAGAAATTGCATCGGAATTAAATACAAAAGGCACAATGCCGACTTAAGTACAAGAAGACTGACTCTTCTTACTGTCTATGTTTTGAACCATTCCATTGACACTAGTTATAGATTCCGATGCTTCACTTCATGTTTACTGTATCCCTTGGACATTCTTATTGACGATGAAACACAGAAATTGCATCGGAATTAAATACAAAAGGCACAATGCCGACTTAAGTACATGAAGACCGACTCTTCCTACTGACTATGTTTTGAACCATTCCTGTGACACTAGTTATAGATTCCGAAGCTTCACTTGTGGTTTACTGTATCCCTTGGACCTTCTTATTGTCTACGAAACACAGAAAATGCATCGGAATTAAATACAAAAGGCACAATGCCGACTTAAGTACAAGAAGACTGACTCTTCTTACTGACTATGTTTTGAACCATTCCTGTGACACTAGTTATAGATCCCGATGGTTCACTTCAGGTTAACTGTATCCCTCTGACTTTCTTATTGACGATGAAACACAGAAATTGCATCGGTATTAAATAGAAACGCCACAATGCCTACTTATGTACAAGAAGACTGACCCTTCTTACTGTCTATGTTTTTAACCATTCCTGTGACACTAGTTATAGATTCCGATGCTTCACTTCAGGTTTACTGTATCCCTCTGACCTTCTTATTGATGATGAAACACAGAAATTGCATCGGAATTAAATACAAAAGCACAATGCCGATTTAAGTACAAGAAGACTGACTCTTCTTACTGTCTATGTTTGGAACCATTCCTGTGACACTAGTTATAGATTCCGATGCTTCACTCCAGGTTTACTGTATCCCTTGGACCTTCTTATTGACGATGAAACACAGAAATTGCATCGGAATTAAATACAAAATGCACAATGCCGACTTAAGGACAAGATGACTGTCTCTTCTTACTGTCTATGCTTTGAACCATTCCTGTGACACTAGCTATAGATTCCGATGCTTCACTTCAGGTTTACTGTATCCCTCTGACTTTCGTATTGACGATAAAACACAGAAATGGCATCGGAATTTAATACAAAAGTCACAATGCCGACTTAAGTACAAGAAGACTGACTCTTCCTACTGTCTATGTTTTGAACCATTCCTGTGACACTAGTTATAGATTCCGATGCTTCACTTGAGGTTTACTGTATCTCTTGGACCTTCTTATTGACGCTGAAACAATGAAATTGCATCGGAATTAAATACAAAAGGTACAATGCCGACTTAAGTACAAGAAGACTGTCTCATCTTACTGTCTATGATTTGAACCATTCCTGTGACACTAGTTATGGTTTCCGATGCTTCACTTCAGGTTTACTGTATCCCTTGCACCTTCTTATTGACGATGAAACACAGAATTTTCATCGGAATTAAACACAAAAGGCACAAAGCCGACTTAAGTACAAAAAGACTGACTCCTCTTACGGACTATGTTTTGAACCATTCCTGTGACACTAGTTATAGATTCCGATATTTCACCTCAGGTTTACTGTATTCCTCTGACCTTCTTATTGACGATGAAACACAGAAATTACATCGGAATTAAATACAAAATGCACAATGCCGACTTAAGTACAAGAAGACTGACTCTTTTTACTGACTATGCTTTGAACCATTCCTGTGACAGTAGTTATAGATTCGGATGCTTCACTTCAGGTTTACTGTATCCCTCAGACCGTCTTATTGACGATGAAACACAGAAATTGCATCGGAATTAAATAGAGAAGGCACAATGCAGACTTAAGTACAAGACGACTGACTTTTCTTACTGTCTATGCTTTGAACCATTCCTGTGACACTAGTCATAGATTCCGATGCTTCACTTCAGGTTTACTGTATCCCTTGGACCTTCTTATTGACGACGAAACACAGAAATTGCATCGTAATTAAATACAAAAGGCACAATGCCGACTTAAGTACAAGACGAATGACTCTTCTTACTGACTATGCTTTGAACCATTCCTGTGACACTAGTTATAAATCCCGATGCTTCACTTCAGGTAAACTGTATCCCTCTGATCTTCTTATTGACGATGAAACACAGAACTTGCATCGGAATTAAATAGAAACGCCACAATGCCTACTTATGTACAGGAAGACTGACTCTTCTTACTGGCTATGTTTTGAACCATTCCTGTGACACTAGTTATAGATTCCGTTGCTTGACCTCAGTTTTACTCTATCCCTTGGACCTTCTTATTGACGATGAAACACAGAAATTGCATAGGAATTAAATACAAAAAGCACAATGCCGACTTAAGTACAAGAAGACTGACCCTTCTTACTGTCTATGTTTTTAACCATTCCTGTGACACTAGTTATAGATTCCGATGCTTCACTTCACTTTTACTGTATCCCTCTGACCTTCTTATTGATGATGAAACACAGAAGTAGCATCGGAATTAAATACAAAAGGCACAATGCCGACTTAAGTACAAGGAGACTGACTCTTCATACTGACTATGTTTTGAACCATTCCTGTGACACTAGTTATAGATTGCGATGCGTCATTTCAGGTTTACTGTATCCCTCTGACCTTCTTATGGACGATGAAACAAAGAAATTGCATCGGAATTAAATACAAAAGGCACAATGCCGACTTCAGTACAAGAAGACTGACTCTTCCTCTGTCTCTGTTTTGAACCATTCCTGTGACACTAGTTATAGTTTCCGATGTTTCACTTCAGGTTTAATGAATCCCTTGCACCTTCTTATTGACGATGAAACACAGAAATTGCATCGGAATTAAATACAAAAGGCACAATGCCGACTTAAGTACAAGAAGACTGACTCTTCTTACTGTCTATGTTTTGAACAATTCCTTTGACACTAGTTATAGATTCCGATGCTGCACTTCAGGTTTACTGTATCCCTTGGACCTTCTTATTGACGATGAAACACAGAAATTGCATCGGAATTGAATACAAAAGGCACAATTCCGAATTAAGTACAAGAAGACTTACTCTTCCTACTGTCTATGTTTTGAACCATTCCTGTGACACTTGTTTTGGATTCCGATGCTTCGCTTCAGGTTTACTGTATCCCTCTGACATTCTTATTGACGATGAAACACAGAAATTGCATCGGAATTAAATTCAAAAGGCACAATGCCGACTTAAGTACAAGGAGACTGAGTCTTCATACTGACTATGTTTTGAACCATTCCTGTGACACTAGTTATAGATTGCGATGCGTCACTTCAGGTTTACTGTATCCCTCTGACCTTCTTATGGACGATGAAACACAGAAATTGCATCGGAATTAAATACAAAAGGACAAATGCCGACTTAAGTACAAGAAGACTGACTCTTCTTCTGTCTCTGTTTTGAACCATTCCTGTGACACTAGTTATAGTTTCCGATGTTTCACTTCAGGTTTAATGAATCCCTTGCACCTTCTTATTGACGATGAAACACAGAAATTGCATCGGAATGAAATACAAAAGGCACAATGCCGACTTAAGTACAAGAAGACTGACTCTTCTTACTGTCTATGTTTTGAACAATTCCTTTGACACTAGTTATAGATTCCGATGCTTCACTTGAGGTTTACTGTATCCCTTGGACCTTCTTATTGACTATGAAACACAGAAATTGCATCGGAATTGAATACAAAAGGCACAATTCCGAATTAAGTACAAGAAGACTGACTCTTCCTGCTGTCTATGTTTTGAACCATCCTGTGACACTTGTATTGGATTCCGATGCTTCGCTTCAGGTTTACTGTATCCCTCTGACATTCTTATTGACGATGAAACACAGAAATTGCATCGGAATTAAATTCAAAAGGCACAATGCCGACTTAAGTACAAGAAGACTGACTCTTCCTACTGTCTATGATTTGAACCATTCCTGTGACACTAGTTATAGATTCCGATGCTTCACTTCAGGTTTACTGTTTCCCTTTGACCATCTTATTGACGATGAAACACAGAAATTGCATCGGAATTAAATACAAAAGGCACAATGCCGACTTAAGTACAAGAAGACTGACTCTTCTACTGTCTATGTTTTGAACCATTTCTGTGACACTAGTTATAGCGTCCGATGCTTCACTTCAGGCTTACTGTATATCTTGGGCCTTCTTATTGACGAAGAATCACAGAAATTGCATCGGAATTAAATACAAAAGGCACAATGCCGACTTAACTACAAGAAGACAGACTCTTCTCACTGTCTATACTTTGAACCATTCCAGTGACACTAGTTATAGATTCCGATGCTTCACTTCAGGTTCACTGTATCACTTGAACCTTCTTATTGACGATGAAACACAGAAATTGCATCGGAATTAAATACAAAAGGCACAATGCCGACTTATGTACAAGACGTCTGACTCATCTTACTGTCTATGTTTTGAACCATTACTGGTACACTAGTTATAGTTACGATGCTTCACTACAGGTTTACAGTATCCCTTGGACCTTCTTATTGACAATGAACCACAGAAATTGCATCGGAATTAAATACATGAAGCACAATGCCGAGTTATGGACAAGAAGACTGACTCTTCTTGCTGACTATGTTTTGAACCATTCCTGTGACACTAGTTATAGATTCCGATGCCTCACGTCAGGTTTACTGTATACCTCTGACCTTCTTATTGACGATGAAACACAGAAATTGCATCGGAATTAAATACGAATGGCTCAATGCCGACTTAAGTACAAGAAGACTGACTCTTCTTACTGTCTATGTTTGAACCATTCCTGTGACACTAGTTATAGATTCCGATGCTTCACTTCAGGTTTACTGTATCCCTCTGAACTTCTTATTGCCGGTGAAACACAGAAATTGCATCGGAATTAATTACGAAATGCACAATGCCAACTTAAGTAGAAGAAGACCGACTCTTCTTACTGACTATATTTTGAACCATTCCTGTGACACTAGTTATAGATTCCGATGCTTCACTTCAGGTTTACTGTATCCCTTGGACCTTCTTATTGACGATGAAAAACAGAAATTGCATCGGAATTAAATAGAAAAGGCACAATGCCGACTTAAGTACAAGAAGACTGACTCTTCTTACTGACTATGTTTTGAACCATTCCTGTGACACTAGTTAAAGATCCCGATGCTTCACTTCAGGTTAACTGTATCCCTCTGATCTTCTTATTGACGATGAAACACAGATATTGCATCGGAAGTAAATAGAAACGCCACAATGCCTACTTATGTACAAGAAGACTGACTCTTCTTGCTGACTATGTTTGAACCATTCCTGTGACACTAGTTATAGATTCCGATGCCTCACGTCAGGTTTACTGTATACCTCTGACCTTCTTATTGACGATGAAACACAGAAATTGCATCGGATTTAAATACTAAAGGCTCAATGCCGACTTAAGTACAAGAAGACTGACACTTCTTACTGGCTATGTTTTGAACCATTCTTGTGACACTAGTTATAGATTCCGTTGCTTGACTTCAGTTTTACTCTATCCCTTGGACCTTCTTATTGACGATGAAACACAGAAACTGCATAGGAATTAAATACAAAAAGCACAATGCCGACTTAAGTACAAGAAGACTGACCCTTCTTACTGTCTATGTTTTCAACCATTCCTGTGACACTAGTTATAGATTCCGATGCTTCACTTCAGGTTTACTGTATCCCTTGGACCTTCTTATTGACGACGAATCACAGAAATTGCATCGTAATTAAATACAAAAGGCACAATGCCGACTTAAGTACAAGAAGACTGACTCTTCTTACTGACTATGTTTTGAACCATTCCTGTGACACTGGTTATAAATCCCGATGCTTCACTTCAGGTTAACTGTATCCCTCTGACCTTCTTATTGACGATGAAACACAGAACTTGCATCGGAATTAAATAGAAACGCCACAATGCCTACTTATGTACAGGAAGACTGGCTCTTCTTACTGGCTATGTTTTGAACCATTCCTGTGACACTAGTTATAGATTCCGTTGCTTGACTTCAGTTTTACTCTATCCCTTGGACCTTCTTATTGACGATGAAACACAGAAATTGCATAGGAATTAAATACAAAAAGCACAATGCCGACTTAAGTACAAGAAGACTGACCCTTCCTACTGTCTATGTTTTAACCATTACTGTGACACTAGTTATAGATTCCGATGCTTCACTTCAGGTTTACTGTATCCCTCTGACCTTCTTATTGATGATGAAACACAGAAATAGCATCGGAATTAAATACAAAAGGCACAATGCCGACTTAAGTACAAGGAGACTGACTCTTCATACTGCCTATGCTTTGAACCATTCCTGTGACACTAGTTATAGATTGCGATGCGTCACTTCAGGTTTACTGTATCCCTCTGACCTTCTTATGGACGATGAAACTCAGAAATTGCATCGGAATTAAATACAAAATGCACAATGCCGACTTAAGTACAAGAAGACTGACTCTTCTTCTGTCTCTGTTTTGAACCATTCCTGTGACACTAGTTATAGTTTCCGATGTTTCACTTCAGGTTTAATGAATCCCTTGCACCTTCTTATTGACGATGAAACACAGAAATTGCATCGGAATTAAATACAAAAGGCACAATGCCGACTTAAGTACAAGAAGACTGACTCTTCTTACTGTCTATGTTTTGAACAATTCCTTTGACACTAGTTATAGATTCCGATGCTTCACTTCAGGTTTACTGTATCCCTTGGACCTTCTTATTGACGATGAAACACAGAAATTGCATCGGAATTGAATACAAAAGGCACAATTCCGAATTAAGTACAAGAAGACTGACTCTTCCTACTGTCTATGTTTTGAACCATTCCTGCGACACTTGTTTTGGATTCCGATGCTTCGCTTCAGGTTTACTGTATCCCTCTGACATTCTTATTGACGATGAAACACAGAAATTGCATCGGAATTAAATTCAAAAGGCACAATGCCGACTTAAGCACAAGAAGACTGACTCTTCCTACTGTCTATGTTTTGAACCATTCCTGTGACACTACTTATAGATTCCGATGCTTCACTCCAGGTTTACTGTTTCCCTTTGACCATCTTATTGACGATGAAACACAGAAATTGCATCGGAATTAAATACAAAAGGCACAATGCCGACTTAAGTACAAGAAGACTGACTCTTCTACTGTCTATGTTTTGAACCATTTCTGTGACACTAGTTATAGCGTCCGATGCTTCACTTCAGGCTTACTGTATATCTTGGGCCTTCTTATTGACGAAGAATCACAGAAATTGCATCGGAATTAAATACAAAAGGCACAATGCCGACTTAACTACAAGAAGACAGACTCTTCTCACTGTCTATACTTTGAACCATTCCAGTGACACTAGTTATAGATTCCGATGCTTCACTTCAGGTTCACTGTATCCCTTGAACCTTCTTATTGACGATGAAACACAGAAATTGCATCGGAATTAAATACAAAAGGCACAATGCCGACTTATGTACAAGACGGCTGACTCATCTTACTGTCTATGTTTTGAACCATTACTGGTACACTAGTTATAGTTACGATGCTTCACTACAGGTTTACAGTATCCCTTGGACCTTCTAATTGACAATGAAGCACAGAAATTGCATCGGAATTAAATACATGAAGCACAATTCCGAGTTATGGACAAGAAGACTGACTCTTCTTGCTGACTATGTTTTGAAACATTCCTGTGACACTAGTTATAGATTCCGATGCCTCACGTCAGGTTTACTGTATACCTCTGACCTTCTTATTGACGATGAAACACAGAAATTGCATCGGAATTAAATACAAATGGCTCAATGCCGACTTAAGTACAAGAAGACTGACTCTTCTTACTGTCTATGTTTGAACCATTCCTGTGACACTAGTTATAGATTCCGATGCTTCACTTCAAGTTTACTGTATCCCTCTGACCTTCTTATTGCCGGTGAAACACAGAAATTGCATCGGAATTAATTACGAAAGGCACAATGCCAACTTAAGTACAAGAAGACTGACTCTTCTTACTGACTATATTTTGAGCCATTCCTGTGACACTAGTTATAGATTCCGATGCTTCACTTCAGGTTTACTGTATCCCTGGGACCTTCTTATTGACGATGAAAAACAGAAATTGCATCGGAATTAAATAGAAAAGGCACAATGCCGACTTAAGTACAAGAAGACTGACTCTTCTTACTGACTATGTTTTGAACCATTCCTGTGACACTAGTTATAGATCCCGATGCTTCACTTCAGGCTAACTGTATCCCTCTGACCTTCTTATTGACGATGAAACACAGAAATTGCATCGGAATTAAATAGAAACGCCACAATGCCTACTTATGTACAAGAAGACTGACTCTTCTTGCTGACTATGTTTGAACCATTTCTGTGACACTAGTTATAGATTCCGATGCCTCACGTCAGGTTTACTGTATACCTCTGACCTTCTTATTGACGATGAAACACAGAAATTGCATCGGAATTAAATACAAAAGGGTCAATGCCGACTTAAGTACAAGAAAACTGACTCTTCTTACTGGCTATGTTTTGAACCATTCTTGTGACACTAGTTACAGATTCCGTTGCTTGACTTCAGTTGTACTCTATCCCTTGGACCTTCTTATTGACGATGAAACACAGAAATTGCATAGGAATTAAATACAAAAAGCACAATGCCGACTTAAGTACAAGAAGACTGACCCTTCTTACTGTCTATGTTTTCAACCATTCCTGTGACACTAGTTATAGATTCCGATGCTTCACTTCAGGTTTACTATATCCCTCTGACCTTCTTATTGACGATGAAACACAGAAATTGCATCGGAATTAAATACAAAAGGCACAATGCCGACTTAAGTACAAGGAGACTGACTCTTCATACTGACTATGTATTGAACCATTTGTGTGACACTAGTTATAGATTGCGATGCGTCACTTCGGGTTTACTGTATCCCTCTGACCTTCTTATGGACGATGAAACACAGAAATTGCATCGGAATTAAATACAAAAGGCACAATGCCGACTTAAGTACAAGAAGACTGACTCTTCCTACTGTCTATGTTTTGAACCATTCCTGTGACACTTGTTTTGGATTCCGATGCTTCACTTCAGGTTCACTGTATCCCTCTGACCTTATTGCCGATGAAACACAGAAATTGCATCGGTATTAAATACAAAAGGCACAATGCCGACTTATGTACAAGACGTCTGACTCATCTTACTGTCTATGTTATGAACCATTACTGTGACACTAGTTATAGTTCCGATGCTTCACTACAGGTTTACAGTATCCCTTGGACCTTCTTATTGACAATGAAGCACAGAAATTGCATCGGAATTAAATACAAAAGGCACAATGCCGACTTCACTACAAGAAGACAGACTCTTCTTACTGTCTATATTCTGAACCATTCCAGTGACACTAGTTATAGATTCCGATGCTTCACTTCAGGTTCACTGTATCCCTTGGACCTTCTTATTGACGATGAAACACAGAAATTGCATCGGAATTAAATACAAAAGGCACAATGCCGACTTATGTACAAGACGTCTGACTCATCATACTGTCTATGTTTTGAACCATTACTGTGACACTAGTTATAGTCCCGATGCTTCACTACAGGTTTACAGTATCCCTTGGACCTTCTTATTGACAATGAAGCACAGAAATTGCATCGGAATTAAATACATGAGGCACAATGCCGAGTTAAGGACAAGAAGACTGACTCTTCTTGCTGACTATGTTTTGAACCGTTCCTGTGACACTAGTTATAGATTCCAATGCCTCACCTCAGGTTTACTGCATACCTCTGACCTTCTTATTGACGATGAAACACAGAAATTGCATCGGAATTAAATACAAAAGGCTTAATGCCGACTTAAGTACAAGAAGACTGACTCTTCTTACTGTCTACGTTTGAACCATTCCTGTGACACTAGTTATAGATTCCGATGCCTTACTTCAGGTTTACTGTATCCCTCTGACCTTCTTATTGCCGATGAAACACAGAAATTGCATCGGAATTAATTACGAAAGGCACTATGCCAACTTAAGTACAAGAAGACTGAGTCTTCTTACTGACTATGTTTTGAACCATTCCTGTGACACTAGTTATAGATTCCGATGCTTCACTTCAGGTTTACTGTATCCCTTGGACCTTCTTATTGACGATGAAAAACAGAAATTGCATCGGAATTAAATAGAAAAGGCACAATGCCGACTTAAGTACTAGAAGACTGACTCTTCCTACTGTCTATGATTTGAACCATTCCTGTGACACTAGTTATAGATTCCGATGCTTCACTTCAGGTTCACTGTATCCCTTGAACCTTCTTATTGACGATGAAACACAGAAATTGCATCGGAATTAAATACAAAAGGCACAATGCCGACTTATGTACAAGACGTCTGACTCATCTTACTGTCTATGTTTTGAACCATTACTGGTACACTAGTTATAGTTACGATGCTTCACTACAGGTTTACAGTATCCCTTGGACCTTCTAATTGACAATGAAGCACAGAAATTGCATCGGAATTAAATACATGAAGCACAATGCCGAGTTATGGACAAGAAGACTGACTCTTCTTGCTGACTATGTTTTGAACCATTCCTGTGACACTAGTTATAGATTCCGATGCCTCACCTCAGGTTTACTGTATACCTCTGACCTTCTTATTGACGATGAAACACAGAAATTGCATCGGAATTAAATACAAATGGCTCAATGCCGACTTAAGTACAAGAAGACTGACTCTTCTTACTGTCTATGTTTGAACCATTCCTGTGACACTAGTTATAGATTCCGATGCTTCACTTCAGGTTTACTGTATCCCTCTGACCTTCTTATTGCCGGTGAAACACAGAAATTGCATCGGAATTAATTACGAAAGGCACAATGCCAACTTAAGTACAAGAAGACTGACTCTTCTTACTGACTACATTTTGAGCCATTCCTGTGACACTAGTTATAGATTCCGATGCTTCACTTCAGGTTTACTGTATCCCTGGGACCTTCTTATTGACGATGAAAAACAGAAATTGCATCGGAATTAAATAGAAAAGGCACAATGCCGACTTAAGTACAAGAAGACTGACTCTTCTTACTGACTATGTTTTGAACCATTCCTGTGACACTAGTTATAGATCCCGATGCTTCACTTCAGGTTAACTGTATCCCTCTGACCTTCTTATTGACGATGAAACACAGAAATTGCATCGGAATTAAATAGAAACGCCACAATGCCTACTTATGTACAAGAAGACTGACTCTTCTTGCTGACTATGTTTGAACCATTTCTGTGACACTAGTTATAGATTCCGATGTTTCACTTCAGGTTTAATGAATCCCTTGCACCTTCTTATTGACGATGAAACACAGAAATTGCATCGGAATTAAATACAAAAGGCACAATGCCGACTTAAGTACAAGAAGACTGACTCTTCTTACTGTCTATGTTTTGAACAATTCCTTTGACACTAGTTATAGATTCCGATGCTTCACTTCAGGTTTACTGTATCCCTTGGACCTTCTTATTGACGATGAAACACAGAAATTGCATCGGAATTGAATACAAAAGGCACAATTCCGAATTAAGTACAAGAAGACTGACTCTTCCTACTGTCTATGTTTTGAACCATTCCTGCGACACTTGTTTTGGATTCCGATGCTTCGCTTCAGGTTTACTGTATCCCTCTGACATTCTTATTGACGATGAAACACAGAAATTGCATCGGAATTAAATTCAAAAGGCACAATGCCGACTTAAGCACAAGAAGACTGACTCTTCCTACTGTCTATGTTTTGAACCATTCCTGTGACACTACTTATAGATTCCGATGCTTCACTCCAGGTTTACTGTTTCCCTTTGACCATCTTATTGACGATGAAACACAGAAATTGCATCGGAATTAAATACAAAAGGCACAATGCCGACTTAAGTACAAGAAGACTGACTCTTCTACTGTCTATGTTTTGAACCATTTCTGTGACACTAGTTATAGCGTCCGATGCTTCACTTCAGGCTTACTGTATATCTTGGGCCTTCTTATTGACGAAGAATCACAGAAATTGCATCGGAATTAAATACAAAAGGCACAATGCCGACTTAACTACAAGAAGACAGACTCTTCTCACTGTCTATACTTTGAACCATTCCAGTGACACTAGTTATAGATTCCGATGCTTCACTTCAGGTTCACTGTATCCCTTGAACCTTCTTATTGACGATGAAACACAGAAATTGCATCGGAATTAAATACAAAAGGCACAATGCCGACTTATGTACAAGACGGCTGACTCATCTTACTGTCTATGTTTTGAACCATTACTGGTACACTAGTTATAGTTACGATGCTTCACTACAGGTTTACAGTATCCCTTGGACCTTCTAATTGACAATGAAGCACAGAAATTGCATCGGAATTAAATACATGAAGCACAATTCCGAGTTATGGACAAGAAGACTGACTCTTCTTGCTGACTATGTTTTGAAACATTCCTGTGACACTAGTTATAGATTCCGATGCCTCACGTCAGGTTTACTGTATACCTCTGACCTTCTTATTGACGATGAAACACAGAAATTGCATCGGAATTAAATACAAATGGCTCAATGCCGACTTAAGTACAAGAAGACTGACTCTTCTTACTGTCTATGTTTGAACCATTCCTGTGACACTAGTTATAGATTCCGATGCTTCACTTCAGGTTTACTGTATCCCTCTGACCTTCTTATTGCCGGTGAAACACAGAAATTGCATCGGAATTAATTACGAAAGGCACAATGCCAACTTAAGTACAAGAAGACTGACTCTTCTTACTGACTATATTCTGAGCCATTCCTGTGACACTAGTTATAGATTCCGATGCTTCACTTCAGGTTTACTGTATCCCTGGGACCTTCTTATTGACGATGAAAAACAGAAATTGCATCGGAATTAAATAGAAAAGGCACAATGCCGACTTAAGTACAAGAAGACTGACTCTTCTTACTGACTATGTTTTGAACCATTCCTGTGACACTAGTTATAGATCCCGATGCTTCACTTCAGGCTAACTGTATCCCTCTGACCTTCTTATTGACGATGAAACACAGAAATTGCATCGGAATTAAATAGAAACGCCACAATGCCTACTTATGTACAAGAAGACTGACTCTTCTTGCTGACTATGTTTGAACCATTTCTGTGACACTAGTTATAGATTCCGATGCCTCACGTCAGGTTTACTGTATACCTCTGACCTTCTTATTGACGATGAAACACAGAAATTGCATCGGAATTAAATACAAAAGGGTCAATGCCGACTTAAGTACAAGAAAACTGACTCTTCTTACTGGCTATGTTTTGAACCATTCTTGTGACACTAGTTACAGATTCCGTTGCTTGACTTCAGTTGTACTCTATCCCTTGGACCTTCTTATTGACGATGAAACACAGAAATTGCATAGGAATTAAATACAAAAAGCACAATGCCGACTTAAGTACAAGAAGACTGACCCTTCTTACTGTCTATGTTTTCAACCATTCCTGTGACACTAGTTATAGATTCCGATGCTTCACTTCAGGTTTACTATATCCCTCTGACCTTCTTATTGACGATGAAACACAGAAATTGCATCGGAATTAAATACAAAAGGCACAATGCCGACTTAAGTACAAGGAGACTGACTCTTCATACTGACTATGTATTGAACCATTTGTGTGACACTAGTTATAGATTGCGATGCGTCACTTCGGGTTTACTGTATCCCTCTGACCTTCTTATGGACGATGAAACACAGAAATTGCATCGGAATTAAATACAAAAGGCACAATGCCGACTTAAGTACAAGAAGACTGACTCTTCCTACTGTCTATGTTTTGAACCATTCCTGTGACACTTGTTTTGGATTCCGATGCTTCACTTCAGGTTCACTGTATCCCTCTGACCTTATTGCCGATGAAACACAGAAATTGCATCGGTATTAAATACAAAAGGCACAATGCCGACTTATGTACAAGACGTCTGACTCATCTTACTGTCTATGTTATGAACCATTACTGTGACACTAGTTATAGTTCCGATGCTTCACTACAGGTTTACAGTATCCCTTGGACCTTCTTATTGACAATGAAGCACAGAAATTGCATCGGAATTAAATACAAAAGGCACAATGCCGACTTCACTACAAGAAGACAGACTCTTCTTACTGTCTATATTCTGAACCATTCCAGTGACACTAGTTATAGATTCCGATGCTTCACTTCAGGTTCACTGTATCCCTTGGACCTTCTTATTGACGATGAAACACAGAAATTGCATCGGAATTAAGTACAAAAGGCACAATGCCGACTTATGTACAAGACGTCTGACTCATCATACTGTCTATGTTTTGAACCATTACTGTGACACTAGTTATAGTCCCAATGCTTCACTACAGGTTTACAGTATCCCTTGGACCTTCTTATTGACAATGAAGCACAGAAATTGCATCGGAATTAAATACATGAGGCACAATGCCGAGTTAAGGACAAGAAGACTGACTCTTCTTGCTGACTATGTTTTGAACCGTTCCTGTGACACTAGTTATAGATTCCAATGCCTCACCTCAGGTTTACTGCATACCTCTGACCTTCTTATTGACGATGAAACACAGAAATTGCATCGGAATTAAATACAAAAGGCTTAATGCCGACTTAAGTACAAGAAGACTGACTCTTCTTACTGTCTACGTTTGAACCATTCCTGTGACACTAGTTATAGATTCCGATGCCTTACTTCAGGTTTACTGTATCCCTCTGACCTTCTTATTGCCGATGAAACACAGAAATTGCATCGGAATTAATTACGAAAGGCACTATGCCAACTTAAGTACAAGAAGACTGAGTCTTCTTACTGACTATGTTTTGAACCATTCCTGTGACACTAGTTATAGATTCCGATGCTTCACTTCAGGTTTACTGTATCCCTTGGACCTTCTTATTGACGATGAAAAACAGAAATTGCATCGGAATTAAATAGAAAAGGCACAATGCCGACTTAAGTACTAGAAGACTGACTCTTCCTACTGTCTATGATTTGAACCATTCCTGTGACACTAGTTATAGATTCCGATGCTTCACTTCAGGTTCACTGTATCCCTTGAACCTTCTTATTGACGATGAAACACAGAAATTGCATCGGAATTAAATACAAAAGGCACAATGCCGACTTATGTACAAGACGTCTGACTCATCTTACTGTCTATGTTTTAAACCATTACTGGTACACTAGTTATAGTTACGATGCTTCACTACAGGTTTACAGTATCCCTTGGACCTTCTAATTGACAATGAAGCACAGAAATTGCATCGGAATTAAATACATGAAGCACAATGGCGAGTTATGGACAAGAAGACTGACTCTTCTTGCTGACTATGTTTTGAACCATTCCTGTGACACTAGTTATAGATTCCGATGCCTCACCTCAGGTTTACTGTATACCTCTGACCTTCTTATTGACGATGAAACACAGAAATTGCATCGGAATTAAATACAAATGGCTCAATGCCGACTTAAGTACAAGAAGACTGACTCTTCTTACTGTCTATGTTTGAACCATTCCTGTGACACTAGTTATAGATTCCGATGCTTCACTTCAGGTTTACTGTATCCCTCTGACCTTCTTATTGCCGGTGAAACACAGAAATTGCATCGGAATTAATTACGAAAGGCACAATGCCAACTTAAGTACAAGAAGACTGACTCTTCTTACTAACTACATTTTGAGCCATTCCTGTGACACTAGTTATAGATTCCGATGCTTCACTTCAGGTTTACTGTATCCCTGGGACCTTCTTATTGACGATGAAAAACAGAAATTGCATCGGAATTAAATAGAAAAGGCACATTGCCGACTTAAGTACAAGAAGACTGACTCTTCTTACTGACTATGTTTTGAACCATTCCTGTGACACTAGTTATAGATCCCGATGCTTCACTTCAGGTTAACTGTATCCCTCTGACCTTCGTATTGACGATGAAACACAGAAATTGCATCGGAATTAAATAGAAACGCCACAATGCCTACTTATGTACAAGAAGACTGACTCTTCTTGCTGACTATGTTTGAACCATTTCTGTGACACTAGTTATAGATTCCGATGCCTCACGTCAGGTTTACTGTATACCTCTGACCTTCTTATTGACGATGAAACACAGAAATTGCATCGGAATTAAATACAAAAGGCTCAATGCCGACTTAAGTACAAGAAGACTGACTCTTCTTACTGGCTATGTTTTGAACCAATCTTGTGACACTAGTTATAGATTCCGTTGCTTGACTTCAGTTGTACTCTATCCCTTGGACCTTCTTATTGACGATGAAACACAGAAATTGCATCGGAATTAAATACAAAAGGCACAATGCCGACTTAAGTACAAGGAGACTGACTCTTCATACTGACTATGTATTGAACCATTTGTGTGACACTAGTTATAGATTGCGATGCGTCACTTCGGGTTTACTGTATCCCTCTGACCTTCTTATGCACGATGAAACACAGAAATTGCATCGGAGTTGAATACAAAAGGCACAATGCCGACTTAAGTACAAGAAGACTGACTCTTCCTACTGTCTATGTTTTGAACCATTCCTGTGACACTTGTTTTGGATTCCGATGCTTCACTTCAGGTTCACTGTATCCCTCTGACCTTATTGCCGATGAAACACAGAAATTGCATCGGTATTAAATACAAAAGGCACAATGCCGACTTATGTACAAGACGTCTGACTCATCTTACTGTCTATGTTTTGAACCATTACTGTGACACTAGTTATAGTTCCGATGCTTCACTACAGGTTTACAGTATCCCTTGGACCTTCTTATTGACAATGAAGCACAGAAATTGCATCGGAATTAAATACAAAAGGCACAATGCCGACTTCACTACAAGAAGACAGACTCTTCTTACTGTCTATATTCTGAACCATTCCAGTGACACTAGTTATAGATTCCGATGCTTCACTTCAGGTTCACTGTATCCCTTGCACCTTCTTATTGACGATGAAACACAGAAATTGCATCGGAATTAAATACAAAAGGCACAATGCCGACTTATGTACAAGACGTCTGACTCATCATACTGTCTATGTTTTGAACCATTACTGTGACACTAGTTATAGTTCCGATGCTTCACTACAGGTTTACAGTATCCCTTGGACCTTCTTATTGACAATGAAGCACAGAAATTGCATCGGAATTAAATACATGAGGCACAATGCCGAGTTAAGGACAAGAAGACTGACTCTTCTTGCTGACTATGTTTTGAACCGTTCCTGTGACACTAGTTATAGATTCCGATGCCTCACCTCAGGTTTACTGCATACCTCTGACCTTCTTATTGACGATGAAACACAGAAATTGCATCGGAATTAAATACAAAAGGCTCAATGCCGACTTAAGTACAAGAAGACTGACTCTTCTTACTGTCTACGTTTGAACCATTCCTGTGACACTAGTTATAGATTCCGATGCCTTACTTCAGGTTTACTGTATCCCTCTGACCTTCTTATTGCCGGTGAAACACAGAAATTGCATCGGAATTAATTACGAAAGGCACTATGCCAACTTAAGTACAAGAAGACTGAGTCTTCTTACTGACTATGTTTTGAACCATTCCTGTGACACTAGTTATAGATTCCGATGCTTCACTTCAGGTTTACTGTATCCCTTGGACCTTCTTATTGACGATGAAAAACAGAAATTGCATCGGAATTAAATAGAAAAGGCACAATGCCGACTTAAGTACAAGAAGACTGACTCTTCTTACTGACTATGTTTTGAACCATTCCTGTGACACTAGTTATAGATCCCGATGCTTCACTTCAGGTTAACTGTATCCCTCTGACCTTCTTATTGACGATGAAACACAGAAATTGCATCGGAATTAAATAGAAACGCCACAATGCCTACTTATGTACAAGAAGACTGACTCTTCTTGCTGACTATGTTTGAACCATTTCTGTGACACTAGTT
This sequence comes from Schistocerca piceifrons, assembly GCF_021461385.2. Classification (NCBI taxonomy): domain Eukaryota; kingdom Metazoa; phylum Arthropoda; class Insecta; order Orthoptera; family Acrididae; genus Schistocerca; species Schistocerca piceifrons. The sequence goes on along the minus strand of NW_025728998.1, from coordinate 25,814 downwards.
ATAGATTCCGATGTTTCACTTCAGGTTTAATGAATCCCTTGCACCTTCTTATTGACGATGAAACACAGAAATTGCATCGGAATTAAATACAAAAGGCACAATGCCGACTTAAGTACAAGAAGACTGACTCTTCTTACTGTCTATGTTTTGAACAATTCCTTTGACACTAGTTATAGATTCCGATGCTTCACTTCAGGTTTACTGTATCCCTTGGACCTTCTTATTGACGATGAAACACAGAAATTGCATCGGAATTGAATACAAAAGGCACAATTCCGAATTAAGTACAAGAAGACTGACTCTTCCTACTGTCTATGTTTTGAACCATTCCTGCGACACTTGTTTTGGATTCCGATGCTTCGCTTCAGGTTTACTGTATCCCTCTGACATTCTTATTGATGATGAAACACAGAAATTGCATCGGAATTAAATTCAAAAGGCACAATGCCGACTTAAGCACAAGAAGACTGACTCTTCCTACTGTCTATGTTTTGAACCATTCCTGTGACACTACTTATAGATTCCGATGCTTCACTCCAGGTTTACTGTTTCCCTTTGACCATCTTATTGACGATGAAACACAGAAATTGCATCGGAATTAAATACAAAAGGCACAATGCCGACTTAAGTACAAGAAGACTGACTCTTCTACTGTCTATGTTTTGAACCATTTCTGTGACACTAGTTATAGCGTCCGATGCTTCACTTCAGGCTTACTGTATATCTTGGGCCTTCTTATTGACGAAGAATCACAGAAATTGCATCGGAATTAAATACAAAAGGCACAATGCCGACTTAACTACAAGAAGACAGACTCTTCTCACTGTCTATACTTTGAACCATTCCAGTGACACTAGTTATAGATTCCGATGCTTCACTTCAGGTTCACTGTATCCCTTGAACCTTCTTATTGACGATGAAACACAGAAATTGCATCGGAATTAAATACAAAAGGCACAATGCCGACTTATGTACAAGACGGCTGACTCATCTTACTGTCTATGTTTTGAACCATTACTGGTACACTAGTTATAGTTACGATGCTTCACTACAGGTTTACAGTATCCCTTGGACCTTCTAATTGACAATGAAGCACAGAAATTGCATCGGAATTAAATACATGAAGCACAATTCCGAGTTATGGACAAGAAGACTGACTCTTCTTGCTGACTATGTTTTGAAACATTCCTGTGACACTAGTTATAGATTCCGATGCCTCACGTCAGGTTTACTGTATACCTCTGACCTTCTTATTGACGATGAAACACAGAAATTGCATCGGAATTAAATACAAATGGCTCAATGCCGACTTAAGTACAAGAAGACTGACTCTTCTTACTGTCTATGTTTGAACCATTCCTGTGACACTAGTTATAGATTCCGATGCTTCACTTCAGGTTTACTGTATCCCTCTGACCTTCTTATTGCCGGTGAAACACAGAAATTGCATCGGAATTAATTACGAAAGGCACAATGCCAACTTAAGTACAAGAAGACTGACTCTTCTTACTGACTATATTTTGAGCCATTCCTGTGACACTAGTTATAGATTCCGATGCTTCACTTCAGGTTTACTGTATCCCTGGGACCTTCTTATTGACGATGAAAAACAGAAATTGCATCGGAATTAAATAGAAAAGGCACAATGCCGACTTAAGTACAAGAAGACTGACTCTTCTTACTGACTATGTTTTGAACCATTCCTGTGACACTAGTTATAGATCCCGATGCTTCACTTCAGGCTAACTGTATCCCTCTGACCTTCTTATTGACGATGAAACACAGAAATTGCATCGGAATTAAATAGAAACGCCACAATGCCTACTTATGTACAAGAAGACTGACTCTTCTTGCTGACTATGTTTGAACCATTTCTGTGACACTAGTTATAGATTCCGATGCCTCACGTCAGGTTTACTGTATACCTCTGACCTTCTTATTGACGATGAAACACAGAAATTGCATCGGAATTAAATACAAAAGGGTCAATGCCGACTTAAGTACAAGAAAACTGACTCTTCTTACTGGCTATGTTTTGAACCATTCTTGTGACACTAGTTACAGATTCCGTTGCTTGACTTCAGTTGTACTCTATCCCTTGGACCTTCTTATTGACGATGAAACACAGAAATTGCATAGGAATTAAATACAAAAAGCACAATGCCGACTTAAGTACAAGAAGACTGACCCTTCTTACTGTCTATGTTTTCAACCATTCCTGTGACACTAGTTATAGATTCCGATGCTTCACTTCAGGTTTACTATATCCCTCTGACCTTCTTATTGACGATGAAACACAGAAATTGCATCGGAATTAAATACAAAAGGCACAATGCCGACTTAAGTACAAGGAGACTGACTCTTCATACTGACTATGTATTGAACCATTTGTGTGACACTAGTTATAGATTGCGATGCGTCACTTCGGGTTTACTGTATCCCTCTGACCTTCTTATGGACGATGAAACACAGAAATTGCATCGGAATTAAATACAAAAGGCACAATGCCGACTTAAGTACAAGAAGACTGACTCTTCCTACTGTCTATGTTTTGAACCATTCCTGTGACACTTGTTTTGGATTCCGATGCTTCACTTCAGGTTCACTGTATCCCTCTGACCTTATTGCCGATGAAACACAGAAATTGCATCGGTATTAAATACAAAAGGCACAATGCCGACTTATGTACAAGACGTCTGACTCATCTTACTGTCTATGTTATGAACCATTACTGTGACACTAGTTATAGTTCCGATGCTTCACTACAGGTTTACAGTATCCCTTGGACCTTCTTATTGACAATGAAGCACAGAAATTGCATCGGAATTAAATACAAAAGGCACAATGCCGACTTCACTACAAGAAGACAGACTCTTCTTACTGTCTATATTCTGAACCATTCCAGTGACACTAGTTATAGATTCCGATGCTTCACTTCAGGTTCACTGTATCCCTTGGACCTTCTTATTGACGATGAAACACAGAAATTGCATCGGAATTAAATACAAAAGGCACAATGCCGACTTATGTACAAGACGTCTGACTCATCATACTGTCTATGTTTTGAACCATTACTGTGACACTAGTTATAGTCCCGATGCTTCACTACAGGTTTACAGTATCCCTTGGACCTTCTTATTGACAATGAAGCACAGAAATTGCATCGGAATTAAATACATGAGGCACAATGCCGAGTTAAGGACAAGAAGACTGACTCTTCTTGCTGACTATGTTTTGAACCGTTCCTGTGACACTAGTTATAGATTCCAATGCCTCACCTCAGGTTTACTGCATACCTCTGACCCTCTTATTGACGATGAAACACAGAAATTGCATCGGAATTAAATACAAAAGGCTTAATGCCGACTTAAGTACAAGAAGACTGACTCTTCTTACTGTCTACGTTTGAACCATTCCTGTGACACTAGTTATAGATTCCGATGCCTTACTTCAGGTTTACTGTATCCCTCTGACCTTCTTATTGCCGATGAAACACAGAAATTGCATCGGAATTAATTACGAAAGGCACTATGCCAACTTAAGTACAAGAAGACTGAGTCTTCTTACTGACTATGTTTTGAACCATTCCTGTGACACTAGTTATAGATTCCGATGCTTCACTTCAGGTTTACTGTATCCCTTGGACCTTCTTATTGACGATGAAAAACAGAAATTGCATCGGAATTAAATAGAAAAGGCACAATGCCGACTTAAGTACTAGAAGACTGACTCTTCCTACTGTCTATGATTTGAACCATTCCTGTGACACTAGTTATAGATTCCGATGCTTCACTTCAGGTTCACTGTATCCCTTGAACCTTCTTATTGACGATGAAACACAGAAATTGCATCGGAATTAAATACAAAAGGCACAATGCCGACTTATGTACAAGACGTCTGACTCATCTTACTGTCTATGTTTTGAACCATTACTGGTACACTAGTTATAGTTACGATGCTTCACTACAGGTTTACAGTATCCCTTGGACCTTCTAATTGACAATGAAGCACAGAAATTGCATCGGAATTAAATACATGAAGCACAATGGCGAGTTATGGACAAGAAGACTGACTCTTCTTGCTGACTATGTTTTGAACCATTCCTGTGACACTAGTTATAGATTCCGATGCCTCACCTCAGGTTTACTGTATACCTCTGACCTTCTTATTGACGATGAAACACAGAAATTGCATCGGAATTAAATACAAATGGCTCAATGCCGACTTAAGTACAAGAAGACTGACTCTTCTTACTGTCTATGTTTGAACCATTCCTGTGACACTAGTTATAGATTCCGATGCTTCACTTCAGGTTTACTGTATCCCTCTGACCTTCTTATTGCCGGTGAAACACAGAAATTGCATCGGAATTAATTACGAAAGGCACAATGCCAACTTAAGTACAAGAAGACTGACTCTTCTTACTGACTATATTTTGAGCCATTCCTGTGACACTAGTTATAGATTCCGATGCTTCACTTCAGGTTTACTGTATCCCTGGGACCTTCTTATTGACGATGAAAAACAGAAATTGCATCGGAATTAAATAGAAAAGGCACAATGCCGACTTAAGTACAAGAAGACTGACTCTTCTTACTGACTATGTTTTGAACCATTCCTGTGACACTAGTTATAGATCCCGATGCTTCACTTCAGGCTAACTGTATCCCTCTGACCTTCTTATTGACGATGAAACACAGAAATTGCATCGGAATTAAATAGAAACGCCACAATGCCTACTTATGTACAAGAAGACTGACTCTTCTTGCTGACTATGTTTGAACCATTTCTGTGACACTAGTTATAGATTCCGATGCCTCACGTCAGGTTTACTGTATACCTCTGACCTTCTTATTGACGATGAAACACAGAAATTGCATCGGAATTAAATACAAAAGGGTCAATGCCGACTTAAGTACAAGAAAACTGACTCTTCTTACTGGCTATGTTTTGAACCATTCTTGTGACACTAGTTACAGATTCCGTTGCTTGACTTCAGTTGTACTCTATCCCTTGGACCTTCTTATTGACGATGAAACACAGAAATTGCATAGGAATTAAATACAAAAAGCACAATGCCGACTTAAGTACAAGAAGACTGACCCTTCTTACTGTCTATGTTTTCAACCATTCCTGTGACACTAGTTATAGATTCCGATGCTTCACTTCAGGTTTACTATATCCCTCTGACCTTCTTATTGACGATGAAACACAGAAATTGCATCGGAATTAAATACAAAAGGCACAATGCCGACTTAAGTACAAGGAGACTGACTCTTCATACTGACTATGTATTGAACCATTTGTGTGACACTAGTTATAGATTGCGATGCGTCACTTCGGGTTTACTGTATCCCTCTGACCTTCTTATGGACGATGAAACACAGAAATTGCATCGGAATTAAATACAAAAGGCACAATGCCGACTTAAGTACAAGAAGACTGACTCTTCCTACTGTCTATGTTTTGAACCATTCCTGTGACACTTGTTTTGGATTCCGATGCTTCACTTCAGGTTCACTGTATCCCTCTGACCTTATTGCCGATGAAACACAGAAATTGCATCGGTATTAAATACAAAAGGCACAATGCCGACTTATGTACAAGACGTCTGACTCATCTTACTGTCTATGTTATGAACCATTACTGTGACACTAGTTATAGTTCCGATGCTTCACTACAGGTTTACAGTATCCCTTGGACCTTCTTATTGGCAATGAAGCACAGAAATTGCATCGGAATTAAATACAAAAGGCACAATGCCGACTTCACTACAAGAAGACAGACTCTTCTTACTGTCTATATTCTGAACCATTCCAGTGACACTAGTTATAGATTCCGATGCTTCACTTCAGGTTCACTGTATCCCTTGGACCTTCTTATTGACGATGAAACACAGAAATTGCATCGGAATTAAATACAAAAGGCACAATGCCGACTTATGTACAAGACGTCTGACTCATCATACTGTCTATGTTTTGAACCATTACTGTGACACTAGTTATAGTCCCGATGCTTCACTACAGGTTTACAGTATCCCTTGGACCTTCTTATTGACAATGAAGCAAAGAAATTGCATCGGAATTAAATACATGAGGCACAATGCCGAGTTAAGGACAAGAAGACTGACTCTTCTTGCTGACTATGTTTTGAACCGTTCCTGTGACACTAGTTATAGATTCCAATGCCTCACCTCAGGTTTACTGCATACCTCTGACCCTCTTATTGACGATGAAACACAGAAATTGCATCGGAATTAAATACAAAAGGCTTAATGCCGACTTAAGTACAAGAAGACTGACTCTTCTTACTGTCTACGTTTGAACCATTCCTGTGACACTAGTTATAGATTCCGATGCCTTACTTCAGGTTTACTGTATCCCTCTGACCTTCTTATTGCCGATGAAACACAGAAATTGCATCGGAATTAATTACGAAAGGCACTATGCCAACTTAAGTACAAGAAGACTGAGTCTTCTTACTGACTATGTTTTGAACCATTCCTGTGACACTAGTTATAGATTCCGATGCTTCACTTCAGGTTTACTGTATCCCTTGGACCTTCTTATTGACGATGAAAAACAGAAATTGCATCGGAATTAAATAGAAAAGGCACAATGCCGACTTAAGTACTAGAAGACTGACTCTTCCTACTGTCTATGATTTGAACCATTCCTGTGACACTAGTTATAGATTCCGATGCTTCACTTCAGGTTCACTGTATCCCTTGAACCTTCTTATTGACGATGAAACACAGAAATTGCATCGGAATTAAATACAAAAGGCACAATGCCGACTTATGTACAAGACGTCTGACTCATCTTACTGTCTATGTTTTGAACCATTACTGGTACACTAGTTATAGTTACGATGCTTCACTACAGGTTTACAGTATCCCTTGGACCTTCTAATTGACAATGAAGCACAGAAATTGCATCGGAATTAAATACATGAAGCACAATGGCGAGTTATGGACAAGAAGACTGACTCTTCTTGCTGACTATGTTTTGAACCATTCCTGTGACACTAGTTATAGATTCCGATGCCTCACCTCAGGTTTACTGTATACCTCTGACCTTCTTATTGACGATGAAACACAGAAATTGCATCGGAATTAAATACAAATGGCTCAATGCCGACTTAAGTACAAGAAGACTGACTCTTCTTACTGTCTATGTTTGAACCATTCCTGTGACACTAGTTATAGATTCCGATGCTTCACTTCAGGTTTACTGTATCCCTCTGACCTTCTTATTGCCGGTGAAACACAGAAATTGCATCGGAATTAATTACGAAAGGCACAATGCCAACTTAAGTACAAGAAGACTGACTCTTCTTACTAACTACATTTTGAGCCATTCCTGTGACACTAGTTATAGATTCCGATGCTTCACTTCAGGTTTACTGTATCCCTGGGACCTTCTTATTGACGATGAAAAACAGAAATTGCATCGGAATCAAATAGAAAAGGCACATTGCCGACTTAAGTACAAGAAGACTGACTCTTCTTACTGACTATGTTTTGAACCATTCCTGTGACACTAGTTATAGATCCCGATGCTTCACTTCAGGTTAACTGTATCCCTCTGACCTTCTTATTGACGATGAAACACAGAAATTGCATCGGAATTAAATAGAAACGCCACAATGCCTACTTATGTACAAGAAGACTGACTCTTCTTGCTGACTATGTTTGAACCATTTCTGTGACACTAGTTATAGATTCCGATGCCTCACGTCAGGTTTACTGTATACCTCTGACCTTCTTATTGACGATGAAACACAGAAATTGCATCGGAATTAAATACAAAAGGCTCAATGCCGACTTAAGTACAAGAAGACTGACTCTTCTTACTGGCTATGTTTTGAACCAATCTTGTGACACTAGTTATAGATTCCGTTGCTTGACTTCAGTTGTACTCTATCCCTTGGACCTTCTTATTGACGATGAAACACAGAAATTGCATCGGAATTAAATACAAAAGGCACAATGCCGACTTAAGTACAAGGAGACTGACTCTTCATACTGACTATGTATTGAACCATTTGTGTGACACTAGTTATAGATTGCGATGCGTCACTTCGGGTTTACTGTATCCCTCTGACCTTCTTATGCACGATGAAACACAGAAATTGCATCGGAGTTGAATACAAAAGGCACAATGCCGACTTAAGTACAAGAAGACTGACTCTTCCTACTGTCTATGTTTTGAACCATTCCTGTGACACTTGTTTTGGATTCCGATGCTTCACTTCAGGTTCACTGTATCCCTCTGACCTTATTGCCGATGAAACACAGAAATTGCATCGGTATTAAATACAAAAGGCACAATGCCGACTTATGTACAAGACGTCTGACTCATCTTACTGTCTATGTTTTGAACCATTACTGTGACACTAGTTATAGTTCCGATGCTTCACTACAGGTTTACAGTATCCCTTGGACCTTCTTATTGACAATGAAGCACAGAAATTGCATCGGAATTAAATACAAAAGGCACAATGCCGACTTCACTACAAGAAGACAGACTCTTCTTACTGTCTATATTCTGAACCATTCCAGTGACACTAGTTATAGATTCCGATGCTTCACTTCAGGTTCACTGTATCCCTTGCACCTTCTTATTGACGATGAAACACAGAAATTGCATCGGAATTAAATACAAAAGGCACAATGCCGACTTATGTACAAGACGTCTGACTCATCATACTGTCTATGTTTTGAACCATTACTGTGACACTAGTTATAGTTCCGATGCTTCACTACAGGTTTACAGTATCCCTTGGACCTTCTTATTGACAATGAAGCACAGAAATTGCATCGGAATTAAATACATGAGGCACAATGCCGAGTTAAGGACAAGAAGACTGACTCTTCTTGCTGACTATGTTTTGAACCGTTCCTGTGACACTAGTTATAGATTCCGATGCCTCACCTCAGGTTTACTGCATACCTCTGACCTTCTTATTGACGATGAAACACAGAAATTGCATCGGAATTAAATACAAAAGGCTCAATGCCGACTTAAGTACAAGAAGACTGACTCTTCTTACTGTCTACGTTTGAACCATTCCTGTGACACTAGTTATAGATTCCGATGCCTTACTTCAGGTTTACTGTATCCCTCTGACCTTCTTATTGCCGGTGAAACACAGAAATTGCATCGGAATTAATTACGAAAGGCACTATGCCAACTTAAGTACAAGAAGACTGAGTCTTCTTACTGACTATGTTTTGAACCATTCCTGTGACACTAGTTATAGATTCCGATGCTTCACTTCAGGTTTACTGTATCCCTTGGACCTTCTTGTTGACGATGAAAAACAGAAATTGCATCGGAATTAAATAGAAAAGGCACAATGCCGACTTAAGTACTAGAAGACTGACTCTTCCTACTGTCTATGATTTGAACCATTCCTGTGACACTAGTTATAGATTCCGATGCTTCACTTCAGGTTTACTGTATCCCTTGTACCTTTTTATTGACGATGAAACAGAAATTGCAACGGAATTCAATACAAAAGGCACAATGCCGACTTAACTACAAGAAGATTGACTCTTCTTACTGACTATGCTATAACCATTCTTGTGACACTAGTTATAGATTCCGATGCTTAACTTCGGGAATACTGTATTCCTCTGACCTTCTTAGCGACGATAAAACACAGAAATTGCATCGGAAATAAATACAAAAAGCACAATGCCGACTTAAGTACAAGAGTACTGACTCATCTTACTGTCTATGTTTTGAACCGTCCCTGTGACACTAGGTATAGATTCCGATGCTTCACTCCAGGTTTACTGAATCCCTTGGACCTTCTTATTGACGATGAATCACTGAAATTGCATCGTAATTAAATACAAAATGCACAATGCCGACTTAAGTACAAGAAAACTGACTCTTCTTACTGACTATGATTTGAACCATTCCTGTGACACTAGTTATGGATTCCGATGCTTCACTTCAGGTTTACTGTATCCCTCTGACCTTCTTATTGACGATGAAACACAGAAATTGCATCGGAATTAAATACAAAAGGCACAATGCCAAATTAAGTACAAGAAGACTGTCTCTTCTTACTGTCTATTTTTGAACCTATCCTGTGACACTAGTTATAGACTCCGATGCTTCACTCCAAGCTTACTGTATCCCTTGGACCTTCTTATTGACGATGAAACACAGAAAATGCATCGGAATTAAATACAAAAGGCACAATGTCGACTTAAGTAAAAGAAGTCTGACTCTTCTTACTGTCTATGATTTGAACCATTCCTTGACACTAGTTATAGACTCCGATGCTTCAGTCCAGGTTTACTGTATCCCTTGGACCTTCTTATTGACGATGAAACACAAAAATTGCATCGGAATTCAATACAAAAGGCACAATGCCGACTTGTGTACAAGAAGACTGACGCTTCCTACTGTCTATGTTTTGAACCATTACTGTGACACTAGTTTTGGATTCCGATGCTTCACTTCAGGTTTCCTGTATCCCTCTGACCTTCTTATTGACGATGAAACACAGAAATTGCATCGGAATTAAATACAAAAGGCACAATGCTGACTTAAGTACAAGATGACTGACTGTCCTTACTGACTATGTTTCGAACCATTCCTGTGACATTAGTTATAGATTCCGATGCCTCACTTCAGTTTTATTGTATCCCTTGGACCTTCTTGTTGACGATGAAACACTGAAATTGCATCGGAATTAAATACAAAAGCACAATGCCGACTTAAGTAAAAGAAGTCTGACTTTTCTTACTGTCTATGATTTGAACCATTCCTGTGACACTAGTTTTGTATTCCGATGCTTCACTTCAGGTTTACTGTATCCCTCTGACCTTCTTATTGACGATGAAACACAGAAATTGCATCGGAATTAAATACAAAAGCACAATGCCGACTTAAGTACAAGAAGACTGACTCTTCCTACTGTCTATGCTTTGACCCATTCCTGTGACACTAGTTATAGATTCCGATGCTTCACTTCAGGTTTACTGTATCCCTCTGACCTTATTGCCGATGAAACAAAGAAATTGCAGCGGTATTAAATACAAAAGGCACAATGCCGACTTAAGGACAAGGAGACAGACTCTTCTTACTGACTGCGTTTTGCACCATCCCTGTGACACTTGTTATAGATTCCGATGCTTCACTTTAGATTTACTGTTTCCCTTGGACCTTCTTATTGACGAAGAAACACAGAAATTGCATCGGAATTAAATACAAAAGGCACAATGCCGACTTAAGTACAAGAATACTGACTCTTCCTACTGTCTAAGCTTTGAACCATTCCTGTTACACTAGTTATAGATTCCGATGCTTCACTTCAGGTTTACTGTACCCCTCTGACCTTATTGCCGATGAAACACAGAAATTGCATCGGAATTAAATACGAAAGGCACAATGCCAACTTAAGTACAAGAAGACTGACTCTTCTTACTGACTATGCTTTGAACCATTCCTGTGACACTAGTTATAGCATCCGATGCTTCACTTCATGTTTACTGTATCCCTCTGACCTTCTTATTTACGATGAAACATAGAAATTGCATCGGAAATAAATAGGAAAGGCACAATGCCAACTTAAGTACAAGAAGTCTGACTCTTCTCACTGTCTATGATTTGAACCATTCCTGTGACACTAGTTATAGCCTCCAGTGCTTCACTCCAGGTTTACTGTATCCCTTGGACCTTCTTATTGACGACGAAACACAGAAATTGTATCAGAATTAAATAGATAATGCACAATGATGGTTTAAGTACAAGAAGACTGGCTATTCTTACTGACTATGCTTTTAACCATTCCTGTGACACTAGTTATAGATTCCGATGCTACACTCCAGGTTTACTGTATTCCTTGGACCTTCTTTTTGACAATGAAACACAGAAATTGCATCGGAATTAAATACAAAAGGCACAATGTCGACTTAAGTAAAAGAAGTCTGACTCTTCTTACTGTCTATGATTTAAACCATTCCTGTGAGACTAGTTTTGTATTCCGATGCTTCACTTCAGGTTTACTGTATCCCTCTGACCTTCTTATTGACGATGAAACACAGAAATTGCATCGGAATTAAATACTAAAGCACAATGCCGACTTAAGTACAAGAAGACTGACTCTTCCTACTGTCTATGCTTTGAACCATTCCTGTGACACTAGTTATAGATTCCGATGCTTCACTTCAGGTTTACTGTATCCCTCTGACCTTATTGCCGATGAAACACAGAAATTGCATCGGTATTAAATACAAAAGGCACAATGCCGACTTAAAGACAAGAAGACTGACTCTTCTACTGTCTATGTTTGAACCATTCCTGTGACACTAGTTATAGATTCCGATGCTTCACTTCAGGTTTACTGTATCCCTCTGACCTTCTTATTGCCGGTGAAACACAGAAATTGCATCGGAATTAAATACGAAAGGCACAATGCCAACTTAAGTACAAGAAGACTGACACTTCTTACTGACTATGTTTTGAACCACTCCTGTGACACTAGTTATAGATTCCGATGCTTCACTTCAGGTTTACTGTATCCCTCTGACCTTCTTATTGACGTTGAAACACAGAAATTGCATCGGTACTAAACACAAAATGCACAATGCCGACCTAAGTACAAGAAGACTGACTCTTCTTACTGTCTATGTTTTGAACCATTCCTGTGACACTAGTTATAGATTCCGATGCTTCACTCCAGGGTTACTGTATCCCTTGGACCTTCTTATTGACGATGAAACACAGAAATTCCATCAGAATTAAATCGAAAATGCACATTGATGGCTTAAGTACAAGAAGGCTGACTATTCTTACTGCCTATGTTTTGAACCATTCCTGTGACACTAATTATAGATTCCGATGCTTCACTTCAGGTTTACTGTATCCCTTGTACCTTCTTATTGACGATGAAACACAGAAATTGCATCGGAATTAAATACAAAAGCCAAAATGCCGACCTAAGTATACGAAGACTGACTCTTCTTACTGTCTATGTTTTGAACCATTTCTGTGACACTAGTTATAGACTCCGATGCTACACTCCAGGTTTACTGTATCCCTTGGTCCTTCTTATTGAGGATGAAACACAGAAATTACATCGGAATTAAGTACAAAAGGCACAATGCCGACTTAAGGACAAGACGGCTGACTGTCCTTACTGACTATGTTTCGAACCATTCCTGTGACACTAGTTATAGATTCCGATGCTTCACTTCAGTTTTATTGTATCCCTCTGACCTTCTTATTGACGATGAAACACAGAAATTGCATCGGAATTAAATGGAAAAGGCACAATGTCGACTTAAGTACAAGAAGACTGACTCTTCTTACTGTCTATGTTTGAACCATTCCTGTGACACTAGTTATAGATTCCGATGTTTCACTTCAGGTTTACTGTATCCCTTGGTCCTTCTTATTGACGATGAAACAAAGAAATTGCATCGGAATTAAATACAAAAGGCACAATGCCGACTTAAGTACAAGAAGACTGACTCTTCCTACTGTCTATGTTTTGAACCATTCCTGTGACACTAGTTTTGGATTCCGAAGCTTCACTTCAGGTTTACTGTATCCCTCTGACCTTCTTATTGACGATGAAACACAGAAATTGCATCGGTATTAAATACAAAAGCACAATACCGACTTCAGGACAAGAAGACAGACTCTTCTTACTGACTTTGTTTTGAACCATTCCTGTTACACTAGTTATAGATTCCGATGCTTCACTTCAGGTTTACTGTTTCCCTTGGACCATCTTATTGACGATGAAACACAGAAATTGCATCGGAATTAAATACAAAAGCACAATGCCGACTTAAGTACAAGAAGACTGACTCTTCCTACTGTCTATGCTTTGAACCATTCCTGTGACACTAATTATAGATTCCGATGCTTCACTTCAGGTTTACTGTATCCCTCCGACCTTATTGCCGATGAAACATAGAAATTGCATCGGTATTAAATACAAAAGGCACAATGCCGACTTAGGTACATGAAGACCGACTCTTCCTACTCACTATGTTTTGAACCATTCCAGTGACACTAGTTATAGATTCCGATGCTTCACTTCAGGTTCACTGTATCCCTTGAACCTTCTTATTGACGATGAAACACAGAAATTGCATCGGAATTAAATACAAAAGGCACAATGCCGACTTATGTACAAGACGTCTGACTCATCTTACTGTCTATGTTTTGAACCATTACTGGTACACTAGTTATAGTTACGATGCTTCACTACAGGTTTACAGTATCCCTTGGACCTTCTAATTGACAATGAAGCACAGAAATTGCATCGGAATTAAATACATGAAGCACAATGCCGAGTTATGGACAAGAAGACTGACTCTTCTTGCTGACTATGTTTTGAACCATTATTGTGACACTAGTTTTGGATTCCGAAGCTTCACTTCAGGTTTACTGTATCCCTCTGACCTTCTTATTGACGATGAAACACAGAAATTACATCGGAATTAAATACAAACGGCTCAATTCCGACTTAAGTACAAGAAGACTGACTCTTCTTACTGTCTATGTTTGAACCATTCCTGTGACACTAGTTATAGATTCCGATGCTTCACTTCAGTTTTACTGTATCCCTCTGACATTCTTTTTGCCGGTGAAACACAGAAATTGCATCGGAATTAATTACGAAAGGCACAATGCCAACTTAAGTACAAGAAGACTGACTCTTCTTACTGACTATATTTTGAGCCATTCCTGTGACACTAGTTATAGATCCCGATGCTTCACTTCAGGTTAACTGTATCCCTCTGACCTTCTTATTGACGATGAAACACAGAAATTGCATCGGAATTAAATAGAAACGCCACAATGCCTACTTATGTACAAGAAGACTGACTCTTCTTGCTGACTATGTTTGAACCATTCCTGTGACACTAGTTATAGATTCCGATGCCTCACGTCAGGTTTACTGTATACCTCTGACCTTCTTATTGACGATGAAACACAGAAATTGCATCGGAATTAAATACAAAAGGCTCAATGCCGACTTAAGTACAAGAAGACTGACTCTTCTTACTGGCTATGTTTTGAACCATTCTTGTGACACTAGTTATAGATTCCGTTGCTTGACTTCAGTTTTACTCTATCCCTTGGACCTACTTATTGACGATGAAACACAGAAATTGCATAGGAATTAAATACAAAAAGCACAATGCCGACTTAAGTACAAGAAGACTGACCCTTCTTACTGTCTATGTTTTCAACCATTCCTGTGACACTAGTTATAGATTCCGATGCTTCACTTCAGGTTTACTATATCCCTCTGACCTTCTTATTGATGATGAAACACAGAAATTGCGTCGGAATTAAATACAAAAGGCACAATGCCGACTTAAGTACAAGGAGACTGACTCTTCATACTGACTATGTATTGAACCATTTGTGTGACACTAGTTATAGATTGCGATGCGTCACTTCGGGTTTACTGTATCCCTCTGACCTTCTTATGGACGATGAAACACAGAAATTGCATCGGAATTAAATACAAAAGGCACAATGCCGACTTAAGTACAAGAAGACTGACTCTTCCTGCTGTCTATGTTTTGAACCATTCCTGTGACACTTGTTTTGGATTCCGATGCTTCACTTCAGGTTCACTGTATCCCTCTGACCTTATTGCCGATGAAACACAGAAATTGCATCGGTATTAAATACAAAAGGCACAATGCCGACTTATGTACAAGACGTCTGACTCATCTTACTGTCTATGTTTTGAACCATTACTGTGACACTAGTTATAGTTCCGATGCTTCACTACAGGTTTACAGTAACCCCTTGGACCTTCTTTTTGACAATGAAGCACAGAAATTGCATCGGAATTAAATACAAAAGGCACAATGCCGACTTCACTACAAGAAGACAGACTCTTCTTACTGTCTATATTCTGAACCATTCCAGTGACACTAGTTATAGATTCCGATGCTTCACTTCAGGTTCACTGTATCCCTTGGACCTTCTTATTGACGATGAAACACAGAAATTGCATCGGAATTAAATACAAAAGGCACAATGCCGACTTATGTACAAGACGTCTGACTCATCATACTGTCTATGTTTTGAACCATTACTGTGACACTAGTTATAGTTCCGATGCTTCACTACAGGTTTACAGTATCCCTTGGACCTTCTTATTGACAATGAAGCACAGAAATTGCATCGGAATTAAATACAAAAGGCTCAATGCCGACTTAAGTACAAGAAGACTGACTCTTCTTACTGTCTATGTTTGAACCATTCCTGTGACACTAGTTATAGATTCCGATGCCTTACTTCAGGTTTACTGTATCCCTCTGACCTTCTTATTGCCGGTGAAACACAGAAATTGCATCGGAATTAATTACGAAAGCATTATTCCAACTTAAGTACAAGAAGACTGAGTCTTCTTACTGACTATGTTTTGAACCATTCCTGTGACACTAGTTATAGATTCCGATGCTTAACTTCAGGTTTACTGTATCCCTTGGACCTTCTTATTGACGATGAAAAACAGAAATTGCATCGGAATTAAATAGAAAAGGCACAATGCCGACTTAAGTACTAGAAGACTGACTCTTCCTACTGTCTATGATTTGAACCATTCCTGTGACACTAGTTATAGATTCCGATGCTTCACTTCAGGTTTACTGTATCCCTTGTACCTTTTTAATGACGATGAAACAGAAATTGCAACGGAATTCAATACAAAAGGCACAATGCCGACTTAACTACCAGAAGATTGACTCTTCTTACTGACTATGCTATAACCATTCTTGTGACACTAGTTATAGATTCCGATGCTTAACTTCGGGAATACTGTATTCCTCTGACCTTCTTAGCGACGATAAAACACAGAAATTGCATCGGAAATAAATACAAAAAACACAATGCCGACTTAAGTACAAGAGTACTGACTCATCTTACTGTCTATGTTTTGAACCGTCCCTGTGACACTAGGTATAGATTCCGATGCTTCACTCCAGGTTTACTGAATCCCTTGGACCTTCTTATTGACGATGAATCACTGAAATTGCATCGTAATTAAATACAAAATGCACAATGCCGACTTAAGTACAAGAAAACTGACTCTTCTTACTGACTATGATTTGAACCATTCCTGTGACACTAGTTATGGATTCCGATGCTTCACTTCAGGTTTACTGTATCCCTCTGACCTTCTTATTGACGATGAAACACAGAAATTGCATCGGAATTAAATACAAAAGGCACAATGCCGAATTAAGTACAAGAAGACTGTCTCTTCTTACTGTCTATTTTTGAACCTATCCTGTGACACTAGTTATAGACTCCGATGCTTCACTCCAAGCTTACTGTATCCCTTGGACCTTCTTATTGACGATGAAACACAGAAAATGCATCGGAATTAAATACAAAAGGCACAATGTCGACTTAAGTAAAAGAAGTCTGACTCTTCTTACTGTCTATGATTTGAACCATTCCTTGACACTAGTTATAGACTCCGATGCTTCAGTCCAGGTTTACTGTATCCCTTGGACCTTCTTATTGACGATGAAACACAAAAATTGCATCGGAATTCAATACAAAAGGCACAATGCCGACTTGTGTACAAGAAGACTGACGCTTCCTACTGTCTATGTTTTGAACCATTACTGTGACACTAGTTTTGGATTCCGATGCTTCACTTCAGGTTTCCTGTATCCTCTGACCTTCTTAATGACGATGAACACAGAAATTGCATCGGAATTAAATACAAAAGGCACAATGCTGACTTAAGTACAAGATGACTGACTGTCCTTACTGACTATGTTTCGAACCATTCCTGTGACACTAGTTATAGATTCCGATGCTTCACTTCAGTTTTATTGAATCCCTTGGACCTTCTTGTTGACGATGAAACACAGAAATTGCATCGGAATTAAATACAAAAGCACAATGCCGACTTAGGTACAAGAAGACTGACTCTTCCTACTGTCTAAGCTTTGAACCATTCCTGTTACACTAGTTATAGTTTCCGATGCTTCACTTCAGGTTTACTGTACCCCTCTGACCTTATTGCCGATGAAACACAGAAATTGCATCGGAATTAGATACGAAAGGCACAATGCCAACTTAAGTACAAGAAGACTGACTCTTCTTACTGACTATGCTTTGAACCATTCCTGTGACACTAGTTATAGATTCCGATGCTTCACTTCATGTTTACTGTATCCGTCTGACCTTCTTATTTACGATGAAACATAGAAATTGCATCGGAAGTAAATAGAAAAGGCACAATGCCAACTTAAGTACAAGAAGTCTGACTCTTCTCACTGTCTATGATTTGAACCATTCCTGTGACACTAGTTATAGACTCCAGTGCTTCACTCCAGGCTTACTGTATCCCTTGGACCTTCTTATTGACGATGAAACACAGAAATTGCATCAGAATTAAATTGAAAATGCACAATGATGGTTTAAGTACAAGAAGACTGACTATTCTTACTGACTATGCTATTAACCATTCCTGTGACACTAGTTATAGATTCCGATGCTACACTCCAGGTTTACTGTATTCCTTGGACCTTCTTTTTGACAACGAAACACAGAAATTGCATCGAAATTAAATACAAAAGGCACAATGTCGACTTAAATAAAAGAAGTCTGACTCTTCTTACTGTCTATGATTTGAACCATTCCTGTGACACTAGTTTTGTATTCCGATGCTTCACTTCAGGTTTACTGTATCCCTCTGACCTTCTTATTGACGATGAAACACAGAAATTGCATCGGAATTAAATACAAAAGCACAATGCCGACTTAAGTACAAGAAGACTGACTCTTCCTACTGTCTATGCTTTGAACCATTCCTGTGACACTAGTTATAGATTCCGATGCTTCACTTCAGGTTTACTGTATCCCTCTGACCTTATTGCCGATGAAACAAAGAAATTGCAGCGGTATTAAATACAAAAGGCACAATGCCGACTTAAGGACAAGAAGACAGACTCTTCTTACTGACTACGTTTCGCACCATTCCTGTGACACTAGTTATAGATTCCGATGCTTCACTTTAGATTTACTGTTTCCCTTGGACCTTCTTATTGACGAAGAAACACAGAAATTACATCGGAATTAAATACAAAAGGGCACAATGCCGACTTAAGTACAAGAAGACTGACTCTTCTACTGTCTATGTTTGAACCATTCCTGTGACACTAGTTATAGATTCCGATGCTTCACTTCAGGTTTACTGTATCCCTCTGACCTTCTTATTGCCGGTGAAAACACAGAAATTGCATCGGAATTAAATACGAAAGGCACAATGCCAACTTAAGTACAAGAAGACTGACACTTCTTACTGACTATGTTTTGAACCACTCCTGTGACACTAGTTATAGATTCCGATGCTTCACTTCAGGTTTACTGTATCCCTCTGACCTTCTTATTGACGTTGAAACACAGAAATTGCATCGGTACTGAACACCAAAAGGCACAATGCCGATTTGTGTACAAGAAGACTGACTCTTCCTACTGTCTATGTTTTGAACCATTACTGTGACACTAGTTTTGGATTCCGATGCTTCACTTCAGGTTTACTGTATCCCTCTGACCTTCTTATTGACGATGAAACACAGAAATTGCATCGGAATTAAATACAAAAGGCACAATGCTGACTTAAGTACAAGATGACTGACTGTCCTTACTGACTATGTTTCGAACCATTCCTGTGACACTAGTTATAGATTCCGATGCATCACTTCAGTTTTATTGTATCCCTTGGACCTTCTTGTTGACGATGAAACACAGAAATTGCATCGGAATTAAATACTAAAGCACAATGCCGACTTAAGTACAAGAATACTGACTCTTCCTACTGTCTAAGCTTTGAACCATTCCTGTTACACTAGTTATAGTTTCCGATGCTTCACTTCAGGGTTACTGTACCCCTCTGACCTTATTGCCGATGAAACACAGAAAATTGCATCGGAATTAGATACGAAAGGCACAATGCCAACTTAAGTACAAGAAGACTGACTCTTCTTACTGACTATGCTTTGAACCATTCCTGTGACACTAGTTATAGATTCCGATGCTTCACTTCATGTTTACTGTATCCGTCTGACCTTCTTATTTACGATGAAACATAGAAATTGCATCGGAAGTAAATAGAAAAGGCACAATGCCAACTTAAGTACAAGAAGTCTGACTCTTCTCACTGTCTATGATTTGAACCATTCCTGTGACACTAGTTATAGACTCCAGTGCTTCACTCCAGGCTTACTGTATCCCTTGGACCTTCTTATTGACGATGAAACACAGAAATTGCATCAGAATTAAATTGAAAATGCACAATGATGGTTTAAGTACAAGAAGACTGACTATTCTTACTGACTATGCTATTAACCATTCCTGTGACACTAGTTATAGATTCCGATGCTACACTCCAGGTTTACTGTATTCCTTGGACCTTCTTTTTGACAACGAAAACACAGAAATTGCATCGAAATTAAATACAAAAGGCACAATGTCGACTTAAGTAAAAGAAGTCTGACTCTTCTTACTGTCTATGATTTGAACCATTCCTGTGACACTAGTTTTGTATTCCGATGCTTCACTTCAGGTTTACTGTATCCCTCTGACCTTCTTATTGACGATGAAACACAGAAATTGCATCGGAATTAAATACAAAAGCACAATGCCGACTTAAGTACAAGAAGACTGACTCTTCCTACTGTCTATGCTTTGAACCATTCCTGTGACACTAATTATAGATTCCGATGCTTCACTTCAGGTTTACTGTATCCCTCTGACCTTATTGCCGATGAAACAAAGAAATTGCAGCGGTATTAAATACAAAAGGCACAATGCCGACTTAAGGACAAGAAGACAGACTCTTCTTACTGACTACGTTTCGCACCATTCCTGTGACACTAGTTATAGATTCCGATGCTTCACTTTAGATTTACTGTTTCCCTTGGACCTTCTTATTGACGAAGAAACACAGAAATTGCATCGGAATTAAATACAAAAGGCACAATGCCGACTTAAGTACAAGAAGACTGACTCTTCTACTGTCTATGTTTGAACCATTCCTGTGACACTAGTTATAGATTCCGATGCTTCACTTCAGGTTTACTGTATCCCTCTGACCTTCTTATTGCCGGTGAAACACAGAAATTGCATCGGAATTAAATACGAAAGGCACAATGCCAACTTAAGTACAAGAAGACTGACACTTCTTACTGACTATGTTTTGAACCACTCCTGTGACACTAGTTATAGATTCCGATGCTTCACTTCAGGTTTACTGTATCCCTCTGACCTTCTTATTGACGTTGAAACACAGAAATTGCATCGGTACTGAACACAAAAGGCACAATGCCGATTTGTGTACAAGAAGAATGACTCTTCCTACTGTCTATGTTTTGAACCATTACTGTGACACTAGTTTTGGATTCCGATGCTTCACTTCAGGTTTACTGTATCCCTCTGACCTTCTTATTGACGATGAAACACAGAAATTGCATCGGAATTAAATACAAAAGGCACAATGCTGACTTAAGTACAAGATGACTGACTGTCCTTACTGACTATGTTTCGAACCATTCCTGTGACACTAGTTATAGATTCCGATGCATCACTTCAGTTTTATTGTATCCCTTGGACCTTCTTGTTGACGATGAAACACAGAAATTGCATCGGAATTAAATACTAAAGCACAATGCCGACTTAAGTACAAGAATACTGACTCTTCCTACTGTCTAAGCTTTGAACCATTCTGTTACACTAGTTATAGATTCCGATGCTTCACTTCAGGTTACTGTATCCCTCTGACCTTATTGCCGATGAAACACAGAAATTGCATCGGTATTAAATACAAAAGGCACAATGCCGACTTAAAGACAAGAAGACTGACTCTTCTACTGTCTATGTTTGAACCATTCCTGTGACACTAGTTATAGATTCCGATGCTTCACTTCAGGTTTACTGTATCCCTCTGACCTTCTTATTGCCGGTGAAACACAGAAATTGCATCGGAATTAAATACGAAAGGCACAATGCCAACTTAAGTACAAGAAGACTGACACTTCTTACTGACTATGTTTTGAACCACTCCTGTGACACTAGTTATAGATTCCGATGCTTCACTTCAGGTTTACTGTATCCCTCTGACTTTCTTATTGACGTTGAAACACAGAAATTGCATCGGTACTAAACACAAATGCACAATGCCGACCTAAGTACAAGAAGACTGACTCTTCTTACTGTCTATGTTTTGAACCATTCCTGTGACACTAGTTATAGATTCCGATGCTTCACTTCAGGTTTACTGTATCCCTTGGACCTTCTTATTGACGATGAAACACAGAAATTGCATCGGAATTAAATACAAAAGGCACAATGTCGAATAAAGTAAAAGAAGTCTGACTCTTCTTACTGTCTATGATTTGAACCATTCCTGTGACACTAGTTATAGACTCCGATGCTTCACTCCAGGGTTACTGTATCCCTTGGACCTTCTTATTGACGATGAAACACAGAAATTCCAATCAGAATTAAATCGAAAATGCACATTGATGACTTAAGTACAAGAAGGCTGACTATTCTTACTGCCTATGTTTTGAACCATTCCTGTGACACTAATTATAGATTCATGCTTCACTTCAGGTTTACTGTATCCCTTGTACCTTCTTATTGACGATGAAACACAGAAATTGCATCGGAATTAAATACAAAAGCCAAAATGCCGACCTAAGTACACGAAGACTGACTCTTCTTACTGTCTATGTTTTGAACCATTTCTGTGACACTAGTTATAGACTCCGATGCTACACTCCAGGTTTGCTGTATCCCTTCGTCCTTCTTATTGAGGATGAAACACAGAAATTACATCGGAATTAAATACAAAAGGCACAATGCCGACTTAAGGACAAGAAGGCTGACTGTCCTTACTGACTATGTTTCGAACCATCCTGTGACACTAGTTATAGATTCCGATGCTTCACTTCAGTTTTATTGTATCCCTCTGACCTTCTTATTGACGATGAAACACAGAAATTGCATCGGAATTCAATGGAAAAGGCACAATGTCGACTTAAGTACAAGAAGACTGACTCTTCTTACTGTCTATGTTTTGAACCATTCCTCTGACACTAGTTATAGATTCCGATGTTACACTTCAGGTTTACTGTATCCCTTGGTCCTTCTTATTGACGATGAAACAAAGAAATTGCATCGGAATTAAATACAAAAGGCACAATGCCGACTTAAGTACAAGAAGACTGACTCTTCCTACTGTCTATGTTTTGAACCATTCCTGTGACACTAGTTTTGGATTCCGAAGCTTCACTTCAGGTTTACTGTATCCCTCTGACCTTCTTATTGACGATGATACACAGAAATTGCATCGGTATTAAATACAAAAGCACAATGCCGACTTCAGGACAAGAAGACAGACTCTTCTTACTGACTTTGTTTTGAACCATTCCTGTTACACTAGTTATAGATTCCGATGCTTCACTTCAGGTTTACTGTTTCCCCTTGGACCATCTTATTGACGATGAAACACAGAAATTGCATCGGAATTAAATACAAAAGCACAATGCCGACTTAAGTACAAGAAGACTGACTCATCCTTCTGTCTATGCTTTGAACCATTCCTGTGACACTAATTATAGATTCCGATGCTTCACTTCAGGTTTACTGTATCCCTCCGACCTTATTGCCGATGAAACATAGAAATTGCATCGGTATTAAATACAAAAGGCACAATGCCGAGTTAAGGACAAGAAGACAGACTCTTCTTACTGACAACGTTTTTGCACCATTCCTGTGACACTAGTTATACATTCCGATGCTTCACTTCAGATTTACTGTTTCCCTTGGACCTTCTTATTGACGATGAAACACAGAAATTGCATCGGTATTAAATGCAAAAGGCACAATGCCGACTTAAGTACAAGAAGACTGACTCTTCTACTGTCTATGCTATGAACCATTCCTGTGACACTAGTTATAGATTCCGATGCTTCACTTCAGGTTTACTGTATCCCTCTGACCTTATTGCCGATGAAACAAAGAAATTGCAGCGGTATTAAATACAAAAGGCACAATGCCGACTTAAAGACAAGAAGACAGGACTCTTCTTACTGACTACGTTTCGCACCATTCCTGTGACACTAGTTATAGATTCCGATGCTTCACTTTAGATTTACTGTTTCCCTTGGACCTTCTTATTGACGAAGAAACACAGAAATTGCATCGGAATTAAATACAAAAGGCACAATGCCGACTTAAGTACAAGAAGACTGACTCTTCTACTGTCTATGTTTGAACCATTCCTGTGACACTAGTTATAGATTCCGATGCTTCACTTCAGGTTTACTGTATCCCTCTGACCTTCTTATTGCCGGTGAAACACAGAAATTGCATCGGAATTAAATACGAAAGGCACAATGCCAACTTAAGTACAAGAAGACTGACACTTCTTACTGACTATGTTTTGAACCACTCCTGTGACACTAGTTATAGATTCCGATGCTTCACTTCAGGTTTACTGTATCCCTCTGACCTTCTTATTGACGTTGAAACACAGAAATTGCATCGGTACTGAACACAAAAGGCACAATGCCGATTTGTGTACAAGAAGACTGACTCTTCCTACTGTCTATGTTTTGAACCATTACTGTGACACTAGTTTTGGATTCCGATGCTTCCCTTCAGGTTTACTGTATCCCTCTGACCTTCTTATTGACGATGAAACACAGAAATTGCATCGGAATTAAATACAAAAGGCACAATGCTGACTTAAGTACAAGATGACTGACTGTCCTTACTGACTATGTTTCGAACCATTCCTGTGACACTAGTTATAGATTCCGATGCATCACTTCAGTTTTATTGTATCCCTTGGACCTTCTTGTTGACGATGAAACACAGAAATTGCATCGGAATTAAATACAAAAGCACAATGCCGACTTAAGTACAAGAATACTGACTCTTCCTACTGTCTAAGCTTTGAACCATTCCTGTTACACTAGTTATAGATTCCGATGCTTCACTTCAGGTTTACTGTACCCCTCTGACCTTATTGCCGATGAAACACAGAAATTGCATCGGAATTAATACGAAAGGCACAATGCCAACTTAAGTACAAGAAGTCCGACTCTTCTCACTGTCTATGATTTGAACCATTCCTGTGACACTAGTTATAGCCTCCAGTGCTTCACTCCAGGTTTACGGCATCCCTTGGACCTTCTTATTGACGATGAAACACAGAAATTGCATCAGAATTAAATAGATAATGCACAATGATGGTTTAAGTACAAGAAAACTGGCTATTCTTACTGACTATGCTTTTAACCATTCCTGTGACACTAGTTATAGGTTCCGATGCTACACTCCAGGTTTACTGTATTCCTTGGACCTTTTTTGACAATGAAACACAGAAATTGCATCGGAATTAAATACAAAAGGCACAATGTACGACTTAAGTAAAAGAAGTCTGACTCTTCTTACTGTCTATGATTTAAACCATTCCAGTGAGACTAGTTTTGTATTCCGATGCTTCACTTCAGGTTTACTGTATCCCTCTGACCTTCTTATTGACGATGAAACACAGAAATTGCATCGGAATTAAATACAAAAGCACAATGCCGACTTAAGTACAAGAAGACTGACTCTTCCTACTGTCTATGCTTTGAACCATTCCTGTGACACTAGTTATAGATTCCGATGCTTCACTTCAGGTTTACTGTATCCCTCTGACCTTATTGCCGATGAAACACAGAAATTGCATCGGTATTAAATACAAAAGGCACAATGCCGACTTAAAGACAAGAAGACTGA